>NW_025955636.1:0-17437 GCF_022376445.1 Fomitopsis serialis
ACCCCGGGCACCATGAGCGACGCGGGCTCGGAGAATGGCGACGCGGCCCAGAAGGAGTACGTTCCCCCGAGCATCGCACTCATGAATCGCCGGCCGACGCAAGCTGCCGTTGCTGGCCTCCCGCGGACTGCGAGTCAGAGCAGCGTGGGCAGTGCGCCGCGGCCTGCAAGTCGGTCCGCGATGGTGTCACCCCCGCCCGTTGACAGCCCTATTGCTGCCTCCGCGAGCGGTTCAGATGTGAAGCCCGTTTACGTGAGTGACATGCGAGGGGTGTTTCTGCTTTGATTACCGGGGCTGATCACGCATATACTCAGGTTGCATCGGTGCACGACCTTGAGAACGAATTTGCATCCATGCTCAGACACTTTGAGGTGGGTAACCCGTCAGCACACAATCTGGTCTTTGGGTCTGATCGCCTTTCGGCTTCCAGGGCAGGGAGAACGAGCACAATTGGGCGGCTCGTGAACAGTCGGTCCAGCGTGTGCGCGGAATGCTCAAGGGCGAAGTCTACACACGTTTCCATGACGCGTTTTTGTTCGGATTGAAGAATAGCTTTATCAACGCATCCCTCAAAACGGTACCTTTTGTTCGCACAGACACAATCCGCTGACCGTGCTGACACTCCGTCAGCTTGCCAGTTTACGTACAACGGTCGCCGTGAACACGTGCATGCTGTATTCGGAGCTCGCCGTCGCGCTCGGCGCCGACCTCGATCCGTGCTGCGAAGTGCTGTACTTGAATCTCCTGCGAATGGGCAGCCTGACCAAGAAAATAACAGCACAGCACTCGCAAGACACCGCGGACACAATTATGGCCACGTTTCAGCTCAACCCCGGTTCGTGATTCCAACGCTGTGGAATTGCATGCAAGATAAGTCCGTTCAGATGAGACATTACGCCCTTGGACATGTACAGGTATATCTTGATGTGCACGGAGCACGCGCGAAGCATGCCATCGAGTCTAGCGGCGGCGTGGACCACCTTGAGAAGACCATCAAGAAAGGCCTGGGAGACCCGAACCCCAAGGTTAGGGATAATGCTCGGAAAGCGTTCTGGGCCTTCGAAAGCATCTGGTCAGAGAAAGGTGCGGCCATCTTGAACACCTTAGATTCGACGGCGAGAAAGCAAGTGGAGAGGGCATGTCCTAATCCTCATGCTGTCGCCGCTCTTTCAACGACGGAAACTCCCAAGCCGAAAAAGAGCAGCGTCGCGGCGGCCATTGCTGCTACACGGGCGAAAGCGAAGGCCAATGCCGCCGCGCCTCCAAGCCTGCGCCATCAGGCCACGAGCACCTCGCAAGCTGTGCGAGCGATGTCACCAACCGGCAGGCACGATATGTCCCCTCCATTGACCGCGAGTACGTCCATGGGCAGCGTGCGCGCCACGTCTCCGACAACTCGATCTCCACCGAGATCGAGAATTATTTCGGGCACCATGTCGCGGTCCGTCAGCTCAGGGACCACTACGTCTTCACGGCCGCGGACTTCTTCTGGTCAACCTCCCCCGGCTTCGCCGCCGTCTCCCACTCCTGGTCCCGGTTCCGCGTTTCGCAGGCGCGCATCGTCTCCGCTCGTCGTCCCCCCTTCACCACCGAAGTCACCTCCGAGTAGTCAGTCTGTATTCCGGCGAGCGGTGCACACAGCATTGCCTGCGTCTCCGCCTTCCAGCTCGGTAATCACATTCACCGACCCTGCACATAAGCCAGGGCGGCCAGCAGCTGCTGTGCCGTTGCCCCGGGAGTCATTGTCAATAGCAGGCATGCACGGGCATCCTGGCACTGAGGAAGAGTCCCTGCTTTTAGCCATGAAGATCCCGATCCCTGAAGATAGCGACTCCGATATGGACGAATCCGTCAACCTGCTGTCGTTCTCGGCGCCCTACGAAATGTATCCTCCCATTCCAAAGCCAAGGGCTAATTCCCAGGCTGCGTCTTTCTCACCAAGATCAAGTAGCTCGCGGCCTGGGCCGTCCAAGGCACTGTCTACGTCTACCAACTCTCCGCCGTCCAGCGCGCCGCAAGTAATCGTCGAGGATGCGCTTCGTGCCCGCGCAGAGCAAGCAGAGAGCGCGGCGGAACGCCTGCTAGAGCTCGTTGAGCCGGAAGAAGACGGTGTTCACGCGTCGCCGATCCCCGCGTCCTTGATGAGAGGTGCTATGGGTACGCCTCGAACGAAAGTGAGGACAGCGGGTCCCAATAGCGCCAAGGCGCCATTGTCGCCGCCACGAACCCCTGTCAACAAGACCGCCGCAATGTTGAAGCAAGCTGCGCTTCTCCAGGATAGTCCAGCTGCAAATGGCAAGAGCGCAAACGTATTCAGCATGGTGAATGGCACCGATACCGCCACTGAATGGTGGAGGAAACGGACTTCGCGTGAGACTACTTGTTAGCAGTGCCTTCTGACGGGAAGACTGACGTTCTGTTCATCGCCAGTCATCAAGTCTGCGAGCCCTCTATTGGGCCATGAGGATGCGGATCGTGAGCAAGAATTGCAAGGATACATCTCCGCGCTTGAAGACGGTTCTGCAGATATCCCCGCGCTGCAGAACATGGCACTTCTTTGTACCCAAATGGCCGTGATTGAAGTTTCCTCGCCGACAAGCCCGGACCTCGCCGCGTCTCCCACGCCTTCACCCGTCGTGCTGGGCAGCTCGAATTCCTTGCCATCTCTTGCTAAGAGCTTTTGGTTCCAACACAAAAATCTCGACCACTTGTTTGATGCTCTCATCAGCTACTTGAACCCGACTCAGGTCAGTGCGACCAATGATGTAGACGTTCACTTGCTGATCGCGAGTCATCAATGTCGTACAGGACGAAGAGAAGCTGCAGTATGGTCTCATTGTACTGTGGGAAATGATAGTGAACCAGTGGCCGCTTCTCGAAGGGAAGGAAGCCGGTATATTCTCCGTGCTTCTTCAAGTCAGGTATTGCGCTCGGGCGAATGTAGGTGGCATACGTCATCGAGACGTCTGCACTGCTAAAGCCCATGCTCGTAGGTCATGCAAGCCACGAACATGTTCCGAGATGCCCTCGCGGTGCGTGTCGACGCTGTATATGGTCTGACGACTTTGCATGCGTGCGTGCGTGCGTTCCGCAATGCAACTCCGCCGGATTCATCGAGCGCGGAGATCAAAGATGGGACATATGCGTTCGGACTCGTTGCTTTGGGCAAGTTCATCCTCCGTTTGCCAGCAGAAGTACTTGAGGAAGAGTTGCCACGGCTTCGTGCCACGCTGATATCCGTGAGTATCTATCTGGCAACTCAGGCTGTTGTCGGATTGATTAACCTTCACATAAAAGGCGTCCGATCACACCTCCCTCACGGTCCGTGAGGCAGCTGCCGCTGCTATCATCGCTGCACAGCTCGTCTTGCGTGATGAAGCTCATCTGTTCGCACTGCTTGACGGGTTGCCAGATGGCAAGAAGAATCTGCTGACCTACCTCTTCGATAAGCATGGCTGCAGAGACACCTCCGAAACTCTTGGACCCTCGCGGACGGAGAAACTGGAGCGAGAGATGCGACGATTGGACAACCGCACGAATACGCCACCACGGCCTCCTACCACGTCCTCTGACAGCTAGATCGATGGTCTGTCAAGCCATCCTCAGCATCCGGTATAACCGCGTTCATCTTGTTCTCCCCTTATAATACCCATACCTACTGTTATGCACTCCCTCGGCCATCTTTCGTTCCGGATATGATGATCGAAAGGACATGCAACGACTGTATGATAGTGAATGATATGCCAATCATGAACCTCACGCTGATAGCGCTGAAGAGCGCGGGATTGCAAGTGTGTGCTGAGCGCTATGAAAGGCGTGGCCCTTATGTTAGTTGAGCGTGGAATGAGGTGGCATGATATGCATGAGATCCCAACGTGCGACCAATTGTGCACGCCCATCGGCCTCGTGTTGCAAACGAGACAACCACGAATCATTGGCCATAGGTTTCAAGTAGACCGGTCCTAGCTATGCACTCGGGTCCAGCCTTCATGCACATGCATCATGTTTGTAACACCTTCCAAAGTCCGGACATCCAGGGAATAGTCTACGCGCTTTCCTGTGGTCCCGCGTCTACATGCTTGTAGTACAATCCTGTCTACACGTATGGCGGCATGCGATGCTTCCGTGCTAATCAACGGATGCCTTGACTCATGTGGCGCTGTTCACTGAGATCCATTGAGTACAATTCACGTCTTCATAGCCTCAATGCAGGATGCTATCTTCCGCCTATTAGGACCCCAATCCCGGGATCGGGGTGAGAGAGATGCAGTGCGATACCGCCAGCGCCCTTGTACGACTGCGGTAAGTCTGAGTCAATGGCCACAGAGTACCGTAACGCATCGGCGAAGAGGACGAATTCGAACATAGCGCCTGAGAAGATCCCGAGGCAAGTGCCCCGAAATGCTTCCGCATCAATTAATCTCGGTGTCCTCAACGGACGCATGGAATCGGAAGCCATACTGTACTTAGCTAGGACCGGTCGAGAGATACACGCGTCCTGCTCCACTGGACAGGCCAAATGACTCTAGCGATAATGGGTATGGTCTGCTGGCCAAGTCATGAGACTGACAGCAGGGGGAGGGCGCTCCGCCCGTGTCTCTCACAGCTGTCCTGCCCGCGTCGAGACCGCTCATCGAATGCATGCATTGAGGATGAGGCTGAGAGGTGGAGATCTGCATGAGTAGCCGACAGTTGAGATTTGGGCATCATGCGTTCTGCAGCGCCCTCGCGGGAAATGCAGTCCGTGACATACAACGGAACTCGGCACTAGAGCGCAGCGAGAACCTCCACCTCGGAGTTTGCGTACAGACAGGAATAAGCACAGTGGACCGTAGACATCGCACGGATACACCCTGATCAAGTTCAACCCGCGAAGGTGTGGTACCACGCCGCGCGACAACGGATACATGTCCAGCGCCACCGGCTTGATGAACAATCTCAATCGACAGTCTCACTCGGAGCTCAGGCTTGCGCGCGAGACAAAGAGACACCGGTCCCGGAATTGGCTAGTCCGTGTGCAGAAAGGTACAGCCCCGCCATAAACCTGGACCTACAACGCGATCACGTGATTCATAGTGTCCCCCGCGGAGACTCAGAGCATGCTTCGCCGGTCTCTTGGTGTAAGATTGTAATATGCTAGATGCGACATGCAACTAAGGGAAAGCATCAGCTGGATTACTAAATATCACAACATGAGACTCACATGATTACACGATATATAGTACAGTACCACTGGCGACGTGCGCCCCGACATCGTTATGGACCGTCTATCCGTACGGCAGACGTCATGATGCCTTGACTCGTGGCAACGGATCCCGGAGCAACCTGGGGCGCGACATCGGTGGGTTTCGCAGCTTGCAACTGCACCAATCGCGGGGGCACAAACTTCGACGCGCGGAAGCGCACCTTCCTTGGCCATTCCTCCTTGCTCACGAGCAGACGTCGGCGTTTGTCGCGCATGTAGACGTCCTTCCCGTTCCACACCCGTCGGCCGAGTCGCTCCTTCATACGTTGCGTCACGCGCCCTACTGCGTCCGCGATCCTCTGCTCGAGCTCTTGCAGAAGCTGCAAGTCTTTGCGGATGATGACTAAATGACGGTTGATGTCGAAGGTTTTTGGTGGGGTTGGGGAAGAGGGTGCGGGGGTGGAGAGGTCGACGTTGAAGTAAGGCATGGGCGGGACGTGCACGGTTTTGTCGACGACGTTGTCGGAAGCTGAGGAAGGGGTGAAGTACGAAGAGAACACAGCAGACGAAGAAGATTCGGCGGAAGCATTCGCTTCCTCCGAAGATGATGAAGGCACGTCCTCTGTGCCCGAAGCTGCAGCAGATTCTTGGCGGGCAAGCTCGTCCGCGAGCTTCCACCATCGCAATCTCCGCTCGTAGTACCTGATGTGGTTCTTCTTCAGCTTGATCACCTGGCCCGTCTTGTAGAGCGTCCAGCGCATCAGCTCCAGGTCCCTCTGGCGATTGGCCAGGCCGAAGACAGCGAGGATCATGCTGCGATTGACAGCCATATGCGGACCGACGACCTCGGAACGAGGCATTCGGACACAGGCGATCCGGACCTTTCTATCCACGTCCTTCTCGTACCGGATGGCCTGCAGCAGGTAGTGCCGCGCCATCGCACCACACCCCGCTCGCGCCAGATGCTTCAAGAGTAGGTGGTATGTCATCGTGTTTGGTACGGCATATGGTGTTTGCCAGGGCGCGACCTGGGGGTTGGACACGCCAAAGTCGTCCTCCTCATCTTCGTCGTAGGCGGGAGAGGTCGTTGCGGATGTTGTGGGAAGAGGCGTCGAAAGAACTTCAAACGCTTGCACTAGTTTTGATACCTCGCATAGCCTTCCGAGAAAGTCCACGGCGGTGGTGAGTGCTGCCGTCGAGAACGGTACCGTGGGCGGGGCTGCTTCGGCCGATCTGTCAAGGACGGAGACCGACGACCCTTGCTCTTCGGCACTGGATGGTTGACCCCACAACTCTAATGGTGGCCGGTCGGGGAATGAAAGGTCGACGCCGTATGCTACCTTCAGGAGCTTCTCGAAACCTTGTAGGTCGGAGGTCTCCTTGAGTATACGGACGACCAGGTCGACGTTCACGGACGTGTACGGCAACCTCTTCTCTTGCATCTCCGCCTGCAGTTGCATGCAGAGGGCCGTCACTTCGCCGACAAGCCCAGCGCGTAGGTCCGGGGCACACGGCAACGCTAAGCGGTGACACAAGGCCTGCAGACATAAGCCATACGTTTGGGGTGACTTCACCAGCCCCATTCGACCGATCTCCTCCATGACCTTCATCGCACCCGTATGATCGCCCACCGCAGCAAATTGCTCCAAGATGAAGTGATAGTCATCGAGGCTAGGCGTGAATCCCGCGGAGCGCATTTGTCGGATGATGGTCTTGAACCGCGCCTCGTCCTTGTGCACCTCCCTGATCGTCGCTCGGGGAGTGAATTTTCTTGCGGAAAGAATTCTTTGCTGGGCAGCAGGTAGCGTGCAACTCCGTAGCACTTCCTGGTGGACCTCGAGAGGTAGCTTGTCGTGACGGAAGTATGGTAGCAGGTCCGCGTAGCGCCCCCAGACTAGGCTAGGGTCTGGACGCGAGCTCCTGGTGAGAAAGCGAAGGTTGGCAAGCTTGCTTTGGGCAGCCTGGCTCATCGCGTTTACACCGCTGCTTTCGGCGACCCCCAGCTCCGACAGCGAGATGGTTCCAGCAAAGTGGCATGGTGTGCTAGTATGGAGTCGGCGGCGAGTGGGATGCGCGGTGGGCTTGGAAGCTGCACTGGACAGACCGAGTCGTCCGAGCGAACATTTGGACATGGCAGGACGACGAGCGAGACGGTAGGGCAGGCGTCGACGGTGCCGCCTCGTTCTCCTCAGTGCTGGCGGCGACCGTGTTGGGCGTCTGTGTGGATGCGCGCTCGCCACCCAAAAAATTGGCACGTGGCCGATCTCTTCGATCGGTGGCTGCAGGATCGGGGCGGCGTCTCTGGAACGCCTCGCGGCTACTTAGGCTCTGTACCACCACATCACTTGCACGTTCATACACTCCTGGTATTGCAGAATTCATAGTCTTTTCCATACAAGAAGCCTCTCGATCCCCTGGTGTGTAGGCAAGCTGTCCATCGGCACCTTATCCAAGACCTTCTGCCAACTATCACCCAACGCCTCTACATAATCTTCCGGTCTTGCCCTGAACGGTGGACCCATACCCTCTGGTTGGTCAAGGATAGGGAAGAGTAGCGTCACAAGATAGCCACCCGACTTGACAAGTGCAGTCATTTGGCGGCCCCACTCTCCGCGCCGCGACGGCTACGACGGATTGGTACGACCACTTCGACGATGACAGGATTCGAACGTGACTTGTCCCTTCGAATCCCGCGACTCGTGACAAGCGAAAACGGCAAGACGCGTGACAGCGTCACGGTCGCGTCTTGAACCGTTTTCGCCATCTGCGCCCCAGCTCGAGGCGCAGTTCTCGCTTTCTGTCCCACCCGCCCAACGCCTGTAGCATTTCGAGACACGGACACAGTGTGTGCCGTGGGCGGTTTGTCCTCGCGCATCCGCCCCCGGCACAACCCCAGACCCCCGGTCACCGGTAACCGGTGCCGGGACAGACCTCCGGTCTGGTCTCACCCAACCACAGACACTGTGTCCACACTCTCGGAGTGTTGGCTATGACGTTCGTCGCGAACCCAACAGATAGTATAGATAGTAGTATAACATACATCTAATAAATAGTGCTGTGATGCACAGGCACGAGTTGGAGAGATGTTTGATCTTACGTGTAGGCGTATATCAGATCATACGGTCCGTTCTCCGCGAAAAAGTCTTGTATCTCTAGCTTTACTTTCGCTGAGGCGGGATTGCTCGACGAGTCTACGAACCTGCGTTTCTCTCCATTAGCTCGCGCTATTTTTGACACGACTTCTCGCTCACTGCTTAGCGATATCTACGGCGACGGGCGAGACATCGATGGCCAGTGTCTCATATCCTAGTTCCGACGCGATGGTAAGTGCGTCGTATCCCTGGAAAATGTCACCGTGGAGGACTGAATCAAAAGTAGTATGTGCAGAGTGGTCTTACCCTGCCGCATCCGGGGACAAGTGCCTTCCCCGTCGCCGGTAGGTCCAGCCCGCCGGAAGCCAGCAGTGATCGCAGAGGTGGCTGCGCTTCTCCAGCATCCCACGGCGTCACTTCGTGCTGCCTTTAGCCATATGTGCAATCGCCGCTGAGTCCAGTCCCATCGAAGCTGGCAGAGGGATTTACCAAGCTTTGTCTCACCCATCGACCGGATCTTCCTTGATGAATTCGCGTAACTGCGCCCAGTGGCCGGATTGTGACAAGATCTTCTCAGTGATCTCGGACATAACGTCTATGGGCGCAGCCAGAAGAGTCAACGCGTGGATCTCGCTCAGCGGTGAGTTGCTTATATGGTGGCGATAGCTTTAGGTTCGGGCTTATCAATGCTACCAGGTGGAAGCGTACAACTGGCAGGCGAACGCGTATAAGTGGTCGGCCTCGATCAGCGATCACCAAATAACGTTCGGTCAACTTCTTCGAAACTGTCCAGCGAAGGGGCTGGCCGGCGACATCAGTATTTGTAGGCAGCGCGAAGAAGTGTTCAACGTTCATCCACGGTACTATATCTCGAAGAGGGGACAACGTTATGTTTCGCCACCTGCTAAGTGCATGGTGAAACTCACTGTGGATAGATAAGGGTTTCACCGTAAGTTTGATGTCCAGGCTCCTGCTGTACGCATGCAGACTATGAATGTGCCCGTCCATTGTAGGGATAACAACAGCGTCGTCAACAGCGATTGTGTGCAATCTTTTGATCACGGCTCTGTGACGCGTCCCTAGCATGCGCGGCAGCATGCTTTCCGCACGTGTCGCGGGCCTGTACACCCAAGCAGACTTGGGTGGCGGGAGAGAGAATTGACAGTCGTCAAGATCTGGGGACACTATTCTGTACGGTCAGCTCATCATGAATCAGCTGGTATGTCAACGCAGTGATTACATCTTACGTTGATTTGTTCTGCTCCTAATAACCACCATGCTTGATCCAGCCTTGTACTACAGGCTCCGACTGCACATTCTCCGTCATTCAACCGAACCCGCAAACGCTGCTATACACCGGAATTCGGCTGTCTGCGGAACGCATGGAGTGTCTGAAAGGGCGTCCTCAGCGCGTACGCCCTTAGAGTCTCCGCCGCCGCCCTCTCAAAAGCCGTGGAACATCCGCGTCGAAGTCTGTTGGATGGCATCAACAGTGTGTCTGCGAAATGAGGGTACCGCTTTTGTAAGATAGCATGCCTCTCTGATCCAGCAGACCCGCCCCGCTCTCACCGTCATCTCGGTGGTCCCCTTTGACAAGCTGCCCAATCGGGGTCCTCGTGGGATCCTGCTGCATCTCCGTGCGAACCCCTGCGCGTTCTGGGATCATACGCCTTGCAGCCCGTAAGGTTTTCCGAGGTGCGCGTTCTAGAAGCGCAGGGTTCTTCTGATAACGTGTCTCGCAGGATAGCAGTACGCTGTCCTCGTCCTTGGGCTGGGGATGCCGCCGCGGCTCTTAGGTGATGGCCACTACGATCATTTCAAAGTTCATGGACGGCATGCCAGCATCTCCGTACGATTGAATGGAGAGACAGACCTAGAACCACGTCATCATCCAGCCCTGCGCATTCACTGGCATGCAATGGTGATAAATGAACGAACAAAGTTGCTCCGTCGGTGTGGCCGCCGTACGCTCCCAATGCGCGCCTGCTATCAAGTCACCAGTACGTACTGCATGTCTCATAGGATGTCGCGCCGAATCTTGCAAACCATCTTGAGACCACACGGTGGCATGGCCGCTTGCCCGAGACCCTGTAGGAAATTTTTCTATACAAGAGGCAACCGCATTTGAGGGATTTGAAGTATTCGACTATCATGAGAGCAATCAAACTTAGGAAAGTACCAAACATTCACGCAGATGAACAATGCAGATGTCCTTCATTCCCCGGCGGAAATACCTCCTTAGAGCGGTGCATGTACGGTGCATGACCTAGCCCACAACTCAGCTGCTGCGCTACCGTCACTTTGCCGTAAGGCTAGTACTGCCCGAGTGCGAATAACTCACCTCGCTGTGCTGCCAGTGGTCCAAACACCGCACGGCCACCCGTTACGCGTTACGAAACACCAATCCCTCCCCCTTAGATGCGCGGCTGGGCCACGCACAGCGCAAGGCAAGTGATTGGACGGGCAGGTGTCCATTAGGCTCGCGGAGACTTCTACCGCGACGGGCCCCTGCTGCTTCGACTTCGACCGCGCATCAGCTTCGGAACGCCACAAAGGTGCTGGCGACGGAAAAGGCAAGTGTGGCCGGACGGTGAAATGGCGAGAAATGATGCCGGAGGTGTCAGAGGTCTGGCTGGAGCCGGGAGAGTGGATACATCATCGTACGGAACGCCCAGGCGCGCGTCGGCGGACTTCTCTCTGCAGCGCAGCCCGGCCTCTGGCTCCGTGCCAACCTCGAGTACGATCGCGCGACTCGGCACACGAATTCAGTTCGCTGCCTATCCACCGCGCGCGTAGATACCGAGGCCGTGCACCTTTACTCCGGGTAGCTGTACTAGCCATAGTGCTTACCTGCGAGTACCGCCCAGTAGCGCGGAAGCAAATTGCAGGCTGGGTCATTGCTGTTCTGGGTTTAGGCCCTCTTCGAATGCGGCTTCACTGTCAAGAACAGGCCTGATTTTCGTCTTCTCTTCCTCTGATGCTTGGTGGCAACTTGTATGACTATGCAACGTCATCTAACTTTGTGCAGATCCAGGCCCGTCCAAGTGGCAAGCGTGTAAGCACGCATATCTCATCGATATATTTGCTAACGCACGTCTGAACGCCGGACGTCTGGCTATAGAAGTACTTCGAAGGGCCTGCACTGCAGCCCTCGATGCTTCGGTCGCTGGGAGCGCTCGCGCCTCGGGCGCGTGTCTGGCATTGGTCAAATTCGGGGTGGGGCTTAGTTCGGATTTCGAAGCCTCACTGGCAACGGCACCCGGAATCTACTAATACGCACCGGACCTAGTAAGTAGCATACCCCCAGCGAACGGGGATAACACAGCACGGGCCTGGCGGTAGTGTCTACGACATGCGCTAGCCCTCTGTGACGATTCTTTTGGTGACCACCTGGGCATAGTACGACGTTCGGCGGTGTGTGGTCGATCTGCTGTGAGCGTACTGCCTTGCTATTAATAAATCACTGTACATCACAAACTCTGAGCATGGGCTTCGCCCGGAAAGATCGCGCGGTTTGTATTATGCATCCACGCAAGACGCCGCGGCGGTTGGCCGATGAGCGTTCGACGGGATTTCGCGGAGCGTAATCACTACACCAACCATGATGGCCGCTGGGACATTGAGCGCGCAAGGAGAGCTCGGACCTAAGTTTGCAATCATGTCGACCGGGGGCAGCACCGTTGTACTATCAGAGCCACTTACCTCACCCGGTTGAGCACAGTGCAATACACAAACGCACTCCACTGCCCCGCACGTCAGAGCACGACCAAATTCGAGACGCAATACATTTTCGGGTTCCCAGCGGCAGGACATAATCACGAGGCGGATAGAATGCTTTGAGGAGTCAGAGGACGTGGGTATCTCCAAAAATACAGTAGCTCGGAGGCGGGGTATCCAGCATGCGGTGGGAGGAGCAGCCGACGACAAGTGGTATGTGAGCAAGACGTCATATTGTCCGTATGGCGAAGGCGACACATGTGCAGACAATAGAATTCTGTCAGAGGGTATGTCGACGTCAACGTTCGGAGCCGAGCACAGAGAGTAATCAGGGACACGAACATTCACGAACATCTCTCGTGCGACCGCGTCCGAGTCTTCCCAATGACATGCCATGTCAGCCCTAGGCAAGGCCAGCGGTCAGAACCGGTGTCGGTAAGTGGCAGGGACCTGCTCACCTGCCGCCTTGGCCCAGATTTTCCTGTAGTTGTGTCATAACAATGTATTTGCTGTACAAAGCCTAGGCTCAGCAGCCGTGGCATACTCCAATGAGTGGTGGCTTACAATCCTCTAGGCTGGATCTCTGCGGGGCAGCAGTGGATCAGCTCTCTTCCCTCATAGGAATATGCGCAACTACACGCACCAATCGCTCGCTCCTTCACCCGCTCGCCAATCTCCTTCGTCCACGCCTTCACTCGGTCGTGGTCCTTCTGCTCAGGCCATGTCGCATTCTGCAAGGTCGACTGCACCAGCTTCTTCATGTACGCCTTCAGCAACTCGGCATCGAACGTGGGGCGCGGTGATGTCGCCCCCGAGCGAGGTGTGGGCGGGGAGCGCAATCCAGAGGCTATGGTCGCCATGCAGCAGCGAGAGTGGCAGCAACTGTCACTGAGGAGGCTGAGAGAAGGCCACTACTGTGCCACAGCCAAACGCGGGGCGCCCATGACCAGCGCGATCTCGGGCACGTGGCACGCGTCGACTGGCGTTTCTCGCAGGCGCGCGGTGCACAGGCAGTGGCGGTCGCGGACACGGCGTCCTCGTCTCCCATCCACGGTCTCAAGACGCTCAGACGGCGCCCCCGCATCGAGCATGTCGTCCATCTCGTTCCCGAGCAACAACTCGAGCTTCATCTCGGGCGCGTCGTCCTTCGAGCACGACGAGCACAGTCACACGCCGTCGTTCGACAACGTCTCGGATGGGTTCCACATGAACCCGCTCTCGGCCCACCCGCCGCGCACGCCCCGCCCCTCGACCGGCATGGGCTCGTCCGTGTACGGCACGGAGGTGTATCACAAGCTGGACGAGACCCCGGAGACGAAGACGACGTACGAGGAGGACTCGGAGGATGAGGACGACAAGGCGCGCGCGGAGGCGGAGGGGAAGGTCAGGAAGGAGGAAATCTGGAGGGACCTGTTTACGACGAGCAATGGGCGCGACAAGGCTCTTGTGCGTTCTGTCATACCGTTGTACCGCTAGTGCGTATTGACCGTGGGGTGTGTCCGGTGAACAGAAAATCATGCAGTACTCTCTGCGGTTGTACCTGGTATTTCATAGTGGCGTAACAGCAACGTCCCTCCTAAAGAACAGGAAGTCATCATCATGGGAGGCGGACATATTGAAGCGATTTGAGTCCACTGCGAATGGCTTTTCGCTCACGAGGTCCGTGGTTGTGTCCGATCGCCGTGCGTTGTATCTAATACCGTATAGACGGTGCCTTATCCTCTTCAACTGGCTCGTCCCACTGACATCAATCATGGAGCAGCACAACAACGCTGCGGTGAGCGGCGGGGACTCATCACGTAAAGGGAAAAGCAAGCCCCTTCTACATACACTGTTGAACTCGCCGCCGCCAGTCCTGCTAGACCTTCTGTGTGGTGCCGCGGACGACGTCTACACGTTCCACAGGCTAGGCATGCTCGGTCCGAAGCTGGGCGAGCGCGCCGGCCGTGTAGCGGACTGGTGTTGGTTCGCGGGTACGCTCGTCAACCTTGTCGAGAACACCGTGGAGAGGAGCGTGCTTCTCAACCTGCAGCATGAAGGTGCGTCCTCACTACTTGTCCATGTGATTTGACTGACTTGGGTGGATCGCGACGTGCAGTCGAATCAAGGCTGTACAAAGAATCGATGTCGGGGCAGACGGCAAAGTCGAATCCGACAGCGAACAGGATCGACGACAAGGAGCTGTCGCGGCTGCAGAAGCAGGACTTCTGGATCCAGGTAACGAGGTTCAAGCTGCTCATGGACCTCATCTTTGTCTGTGAGTGTCTTCGCCCGGCTCGTCACATGCCAGGCCCGCGGAAGATGAACTGACGATCCGCAGCGTATAACGTCTTCCGCCTGAACCGGGCGAAGCGTCCGGTCCAGACCATCACAGGCTTGACTGCGGCCTTTCTCAGGTGCGTGTCTCTTTATGTCATGCACCGCAGCTACTCAACATATAGCGCATGCAGCACTGCAAAGCTGTACGATCGTCATAAGACTGTACTGATAAAGGCGGCCAAGCATTGAGGCAGATGGATATATACCCTCCCCCCAGCTATTGTGTTCCTATCATACATCTGCATATTCGCCGGGCCTTACGGTATGCTTGAGTTATAGTGCGGTTGCTAATATATGGAATGGCCTTGGATACATAGACATCGTCGTGCGTTGCCATCCAACAGTGACAGCACCCTGTGGTCCACCCACAGACGTGCCTGGTCGGCGGACAAGTAAATGAAGGTGAGGGTGCTGACATTCCTCCGGATACGACACTTTCTCGCAGATGACATACCGCCGCATCTCGCCTCCAGTGCTATCTCAACGCACACTACCATAACCACCACCCCGATCTGCTCGCACTGCTGTCCGGAGACCCGACTAGTGTACCAATTTCTACCGTCGACTGCACTCTCCGCAAGGTCTCAATTTCCTCTTCCAAGGCGTTCACCCGGGCGCGCGCTTCCTCGAGGAATTTTTCGTGCGAGAGGTGAGCCTGTGCGAGGCGCAAACCCTGCGGATCCGGTTCATGTGGGAATCACTCGTAAGCTGGGAAGCCGCACCAAGTATACCGCAGAACCGAGGAGGGCGATGGGTATCATGCCCGGAACGAGGTCGGAGTAGATTGTGCATGGCGCGAGGGAGTCTTGTCGGACGCGTTGGCACTGTACGGGCGCGAGGGGGCGGCAAGGCGGGCATGTTTCCTCGCAGGGAGGGAGTGCCGCCACAGGCACGATAGCGGTCGGGGAGACATGAGCACAAGCGCCGGGCGCCTTGACGCGATCGACCCAAAATTGGGCATGCACGTGGCTGGCGAGGACCGAGGCCGTCCCCAGATGGGACCGGACGTCACACCGGCGGACGCGCGCTCTCCACAGCCACACTCTTGGCGGGTGGCCGGTCCGGTGTCCCCCTTGTGCCCTTGGCCGGTCAGATGCGGCCACAGCGAGGCCAGCGGCGCCACATGACGGTCGGGGTGCATCCTGCATCGATGGCTGTGGTGTCCCTCAGCGAATGCAGACTATATAAAAGGCGGGGGGCAGCCCGGGGAGGCTCGATTCGCATGGTCTATTAAAGGCAGCCTACCGACGGACCGACGGAAATTCTGCCGGCGCAGTCGCTTCAGATCAATCAGAGGCGCCCGGGGGCCCAAAGAGGCACGGTCTCCGTGGGAACTCTGCCAGTACTACATCTCGTCGCTCGCCCGCCACCGCCTCCCTTTCCCCAGGCCTCTTCGTCCGAGTGGTCTCATTTCCGTTCCTCGACTTGGGCTGCCTTCACTTACTCCGCCCACCTCGCCCAACGATCCATCTGGCTGGTATCCAATGGACGCATCGCACTCTCAGCAACACCCCCGGCCTGGACAGCCCGCCCGCGTCCTCCACTTCTTATCGGGCACCCCCTCGCGGCCTTCCTCTCCTGCCCGCTCCTCCCGCTCGCCAGCACAATCTGCACCGGTGGAATACTCCATGCACGAGAAGAGGAGCGAGAAGGCCCCGTTTGACGCGCCCCCGTACGCGGCCGGCCAACAGTCGCGGTGTTCACAATGTCAGTGCGCGCATCCGGAACCCCCTCTCCCTCCTCGTTCAGCGTCCCTCCACCCACCAATGCACTCTGCGCGACCGTCACTACCACCAACCCTCCTTGCGACTTCCTCCCCTCTCGCTGCCTCGAGCTGGACAGCGACAACACCCACCTACACGCGTCCACGAGGACTACGGATAGTTAACCTACTGAAGCCTTGGACGCCAGTAATTCTGTATGCTTTGACGAGTCTTGCGTTCCTGGTCGCAATCAGCTTTTGGAAAGTCGAGGTCTTTGCGGGTACGTGTGGTAACATGTCGCTTCATTTCTCCGCAAGTTGACACAGCTCCCCATACAGGCCTCGACGCCCTTGCACATTGGTTGCAGTCCGATCTATACTTAGGTTATGCCGTAATCTCTCTCCTCGTCTTCGTGACTACGTTCCGTGAGTACTCGTCGTAGTATTGACGGTCACCGATATACTGCTGATACCGTTAGCCCCATGCGTGTACTCAACACTCATATACTCTCTGGCTATACTTCGGGGCTTGGACTGGCGCTGTCCTCTCCTACTTCGCTTCACTGGCTGGCGCCGTCGTTGTATTCTCTATGTCTCGCACTTTCTTACGCCAACAAATCTCGCGATGGCTCTCATGCACTGTTACGATCCAGCGGGTAGTGCGGGTGGTCGAGAAGCGACCACAGCTTCTCTTTCTGATCCGCCTCGCCCCTACCCGTACAACGTCATGAACTGTTGCTCGCGGCGGCACCCAGCCTTACGTTCCGCACGTACTTCATGTGCACCGCGCTCTCGCTCTTCAAGCTCATCATCCACACGACGATTGGCGCGTCCATCCACTCGTTCGCGGAGTACCATGTGAAGCCGGGTGCGCACGACAGCGACAGCGAGAACAACCTCGGCCGCTACTCCTCCATCGCAGGCATCGCGCTTGCGTCGGCGTCTTCGTCTACATCTCCGTCATCACGCGGAGAGCCGTGAACGAGGAGCTGGAGGACGACGACGCGATGGTTGACGGCGAGGAGCGGATAGCCTTCCTCAGCGGTGCAGGCGCCAGCACCGACGACCTCGAGGCGCAGATGGTCGAGAGACCAACTTCGCCTCTGCCAGTGACGAGCCAGTGAGCTCCGGACATTCAGGATACGGACTTCGATGTGTGTTATAGTTGCCTCCTCATGTTACAGTATAGTTCGCGCCGCTTGTTCACGCAGGCGCGGGAGGTCGGACTCCAGTAATAGTCGCATGCCGTTGGTAGTGCGTCGGACACTTTCCGTGTCGCTCTTGTACGTATACAGACAGATACAGTAGTTAGCTAGTTCGCCCGCCTTTCTTCGTTTTTGCCAGTCACTCGCACATGTACAAGAGTCGCTCTTTTTGCTGTGGAATAGACAGTCGCTGATTGGTCCGCGAGGGGTGGGTTCG
>NW_025955637.1:0-17317 GCF_022376445.1 Fomitopsis serialis
AGACGCAGCGAAGGAATAATAACTCACTGGGAGTGAAGGGCCAGAGGAAGGTGAAGTTGCACTGGCGTCCAAAAAGTGCAACAAATTGCAACGACCCTTCATCTGTCATTACGTTACATTAGTGAGATCTCGCGCGTCAACTCAGCGCCTTCCGGAACGCCTTTCTCCTTCAACCTCCATGTCGACTCAAGGTGCGAACGTTGGTATTGATACTGAGTTCCAGCCTGTTGCACGATCCCTACTGACCTTATGTTGGTATAGGTTTAGCCTTCGCGTTGTAACCGGACACGCATGGTATATCACAATCGATATATTGACATCTGTTCTAAGGTACGTACTGTAGTTTTTTTCTGTTGAACGGACTACAAGGCTGCGCCACCGATCGAGCTGCGAGCTGTGGCGTGCGATGCGCAACCGCAACGCCCTTGCGCCTCCCACGCCACAGGAACAGGACTCGGACCCTGCCGCTGAGCGCGCTGGGCGCGAATACTACGGATTAAGTCAGTGGAAGCCTACGTCAAGGTCAGAAGTCGCGATGCGTACTTAGCCGTGAGACGTAGTGGCTGTAACGAGCAGCCTGTGAATGGGTGCCAGTGGGAGAGTGAGGCCAGTTCACAGGCAGAGGTGAGTCGGACGTATTCTTAGCTGATAAGGCTGAATGCTGTGGCGAGGATGCATGCGGTGCGCCGTGCGGGGCTAACCCCGGCCTTGTCAAGTGACAACGAAGTCTCACTTGACTAAGCCTCCCTGGCGGCCGCTCTTGGTTCTTCAACGTCTCAGCTCCCCAGGAGGAGACCGTGAACCAAGATGTCCACCACGTCTCTACTTCGATCTACTACGCATCCATCTCGCTCACCCCCTCCCCGCTCTCCTCAGCCTCGCCTCAATAGTCACAACAGCGCTAAGGGGAAGGGGGATCGAGGGTCCCAGACTTACCAGCAGAAACCTAACATCATTGGAGGTGAGTAGGTGCTTCGGCGGCACTGACAGATCGATTTCGCTCACTTGGGTATACAGAGAAATACAGCACTAGGAAGCACGTCCCTGTCACAAAAGCCAACGCAGCCGAGCAAGGTAGGTATCCGAACGCCACATGTTATCATGCGCGCAGATCGCTAATCGTTGGTCCTCACAGAGGTAGAGAGTGATCTGATCGACACCGAACAATCAGGTATGTGTTACGTGCTCGTCCAGTGGTAATCAGCCCATGCAGCCAGCTAATGTTAGCTGATGCACAGCTGCTACCAAGGACGAGTACGAGTACCCAGAGGTGGTTCGCAAGGCCTTCGGAGACCGGTACCTCGACCTCCCACACGTCACTGGCGAAGTCGTGAGTATCTGTATGCGACTCATATCACAGTAGCTGACTGAGTCTCTACACACAGAAGGTCACCGGTTTCACTGCGCAGGACTGGAAGAATTTGCAGGGGTGGATCGAGGCGCACGACGACCTCAATAAATTTGAGTGAGTGTTCTTGCTGTGCGGCGGCTTAGCGTCATCTCATCTCATCTCACCGTGCCATTGCAGGTTCGAGTATGATCAGGAGAAGCAGGAATTGACTACGATGACAGCCAGTTACCTGCACGATCTTCTCGGCACGATGCAAAGGCGTCACATCAACATGAGATGGTACACCTTCTTCACTTCACCAGAGTGGGTACAACTCGCGCTCAATATCTCGAATGACCCTGCGGACTACGCGTCCATACGAGGAAAAGGTGGCTCGAAGAAGATTGCCGATCTGGTCGAGGCTATCGCAGTTGGGCGTGACCTACTCATCACTTCGCTGAACGAGACCGCACAGTCGCAATCCCTGTATAATGAATACAATACGGATGGGAAGCTATCGAAGGTCAGTACGTTGGCTGCCAAAATATATGATTACTCATGTACGATGAAAACAATAAGGAGGGGCGCTAACGAAGGTCAGTACGTCGGCTGCCAAAATATCCGATTGCTCAAGATATACCTAAGCTCCTGGAAATGGCGGAACGACTCGTTGGTGAAGACGTGGACGACGCGGAGCTCGTCGCCTTAACGTGCTTCAACATCGAGGAGCTAATACCTAACGGCACCGATAAGACAAAATGGTCGGCGCCTCCAAGAAAGAGTTATACTGCCAGTGCCCTCGCCTTTCAAGCAGCCATGTACGATGCTCTGTCTGCGAGTAACGCAGGTTTGATTCGTGGTGCGGGTCCTCTGGTGGCCGAACACAGCGCCGTGTTCTTCGGCGCTGCGCGCGTATTCTGGATCTACATACCGATATCTGCACTCAACACGCTCAGGAAGGCGGTTAAGGAAAGATGGTCCATGGAAAAATGGATCGCTAGTGGCTTCGCTATCGTAAGTAACCGTGCTCTGTCACAGTTCCTTGCTTACTGACCACTTCAATAAGCCGGTGCTCGAGTCGTACGACGACAACCAGCAGACCCAGGTCAAACACTTCCTTGGCAACGTTCAGGAGGGGTATAAGCAGATGCTGCGGATGCTGGCTGAGGTCTTGATGACGAATCCGCCGCATCAGAACATCCTGGGGAAAGCACTCGCTCAAGTCCAAGATGACAAACAACGCAGCGCCCAGTACGAACAACTGACTAAATATTGCGAACACCTTCTCCACCCTCCGGACGAAGCTTTGAACTTCGACGACCACATTCCCGATATCATCGCAGCGGTCAAGGAGGGTGCCCTAGGTACTGCAATGGACCGCCTATACGTCAACTCCGGAGCTACACAAAAAGAGCGCCGTTCTCGTCCGCGTAAGACGCCGGAAGAACTCCTAGCAGGCTTACGATACATTGCGGATACAGGAGGAGTCAAGCGGAAGCCCTCTGAGGAGGACGTGCAGGCGAACAAGCGTCCCCGCGATGGGCCGAGCACGGCCGAGCACGGCGTGAGTGAAGCTTAATCTCCGCGTGTGCAGTGCGAAGATGCACCGGATCGTGACACACGGCTCATCGCTGTCTCATCGTCCCCACCGTCATCGCACCTATCTTCACCGCCCTTCGTCGCCGCCGCCGCATCCCTCGTCATCTGCATCCCTCGTCATCAACGCTGCACCCCTCGTCATCGCCGTCGCACGCCATCGCAGCACCCCTCGCATTGTCGCACCTCTCGTTGTCACAGTTCTATTCCCACGTAGTTTCTCGTCGTCGCCTTTCGTGGCACCTGTCGTCGCTCGTCGTCCCTTCTTGTCGCACCTCTCGTCTCTCGTCGTACCTCTCGTCGTCGCTGTCGTTGTGTAGGATTAGCGTGAGCAATATCCGTCTATTGTGTACTGGATGTACGTGTTAGTTGTACGTGTTCGTTGTCGTTTGCTGTCGTGTTACTCACAATGCTAGCTATCGCTATTGATGGACTTCTACGGACCTTAGCAACTAATTGATTAAGACTGACTGACGTCAACTGAATCAGCTAGGGGTAAAGTAGTCCAGAGGCGTGCGAACGGCGAGCGGGCGGCGACGTGCAGCGCGACGCACACGACGATCGCTATCACGTCAGGGCCAACGCCGTGCCGACGGATGCGCGGCGGGCAGACAAGAGGACGGGCGGGCGAGCAGCAACACACACCCACCGGATCGCAGGCATCGGGTCAGTGCAGACGAATGCGAGTGAGCCCGCTGACGCAGACACAGGACGCTGCGACGTGCAGCGCGACGCACACGACGACCGCGAGCACGTCAGGGCCAACGCCCTGGTGCAGCACGGCGACGGATGCGCGGCGGAGACAAGAGGACGGGCGGGCGAGCAGCAACACACACCCACCGGATCGCAGGCATCGGGGTAAGCAAGCGGACCGGCGGGCGGCGAGCGGGTGGAGGGTACAGGGTGCGGACCTCCACTGCGCACGACGACAGCGAGCACGCAGGGCCAATGTCCTGCGTTCGGACGTAGCCTACGACCGAGCAGCGGGCGTATGAGTGGACGAACGGACGAACGAGCCGGCCGAGCGGTTGGGCGAGCGGAAGAGCGGGCGGGCGAGCGGAAGAGAGAACGGGCGGGCGGGCGATCGGAAGAGAGAGCGGGCGGGCGAGCGGAAGGGCGAGAGGGTGCACGAATGGGTCGTGGGCAGCAGGGCAAGCAGATGAGTATGAGGGTGAGTGAGCTGATAAGAAAACGAGCGAGCGAGGGATGGGCAAGGTATGGGCAAGGTGAGTAGACAGCTGGCAAGGGGTAGATCGCAGACACGCTGACGAACGCGTGCAGGCGGAAGAGCGGGTAGACAGGAAAGCAGACCAGCGGGCGATTTGCCCGTCTGCTGCACGACGCTCACATCTGCGACGTCTACGCGCACACGCGGCCGACGAACGATCGACAGGTGCAGGGATGACGAGGAGGTGCGAGCGGGCGGGCGCGAGGGCGAGCGAGGGGGCCCACGAACGGGCGGACGGACGGGCACGGGCGGACGGGCGAATGAGTGCGCGAGCGGGCGGGCTCAGGGCGGGGACTGGCACAAGACACAGACGAGCACCGCGTGCACGACGACCGCAGGCGCACTGGGCGAATGCCCGGCGCGCAGATACGGCCGACGAACGCGCAGGCAGGTAGGTGAGGAGGTGGGCGAGCAGGCAGACAAACGGGCGAGTGAGACCGTAGTATGGTACATTTCAATCTAGTGGGTGATGTGTAACAGCAAAACGTCGTGCGGTGGAGCTCTATTAATGGAGATCAATGGATGGTAATCACGGGTAATATTTTGACTGGGTGCATGACCACCAAGCTTCGTCATTGCAGGAGCTAGGGTTCTGTAAGACCTAACCCAAGCTCGAGGGTATCGACGTTAGCACTGCCCTCGAGTTCGCACTGCCTTCAAGTTCGCACTGCCATCGTGAGTGTAACTCACGGATTCGTGCTATGAAGCTAAGTCAAACTGAGGTCATCGAGCTCTCTGAGCTCCTCTCGTCTCTTCAGGATCTAAGTCCAAGTATGCTGTCGCTGCTAAGGCGACTGATCTCAGAGCACCAAGAGGCGGCGCATACGACACATGGGAGTCCATCGGGCACAGGTCAGTAAACTCGTTCTATCTCTACAGGAGATCGTAGAAAACAACAAACTAATGAATGATAAGCTGAAGGACCATCTATCGTCGTTCACGAGCCCTCTGAACAGTGTTTGGCAGAAAGACAATTTGAGCAACCTATGGACCATAACAGTACGTGTATCGTACCGTATTCAGGCAGTTCAGTACCAGTACAAGGTCAGCATATATATTACATTGGTTGCAAAGCTATCTCACTCGTCCGTCGTGACTGAAAATCCAGAATCTGAGCCTAGGACATCCAGTTCGTCGAGGCGAGCCCCTAGGTTGCGTCGGAAACTCGCTGTCGCACCGTATGATCCTGCGTCTAGGTCGGCTCGTAAAAATGCACAGCAGCCGGCTCATTTCCCACTGCCGCCCTGTCCCAGAGCTGGCATACAATGGATTGCCAGTGAGAATCAGCCTCGCGCTGCCTGGGAAATGACGACGAAGCCCCACGAAGCGGCCAGCACCACAGTCGTCAATCTCTTGAACACTCTGACAGCCTATGATCTCAAGGATGAAATTGCAAGCTGCGCGGACCTACTCTTGGAACCACAGCGAGCGTCGTACGGAGACAAGCACGAGACACTATCGCAGCTGGCCAAACGATGCACCGATATGGATCACAAGAGGGGCGCTTTCGACTTCCATCTTATGGTGGCGCTCATGAAGTTCAGCTTTGAGTGTGCAAGGTAAATAGCTTCCCATAAGTTCCGTATGATCTGACTCACCAGTCTACACGTCTAGTCTGTCAGGATGGGTGAACGTCAATATTTCCGCTTTATGGCGCGAGCACCTTTCGACAGAGGCCAAACCCCCCAGTGTTCGCACCGTACAAGCCTGGTATTCGAGAGGTACCAAGCTAGCAAGGCTAGCGGCTGGAGGTGAGATATTGTAACGACATTCGGACATAGCAGTATGCTTATTACCCTGCAGGTTCAATCTATATGCTTCTCTGGATGGCCTATACGAACTTGCGCGTGCCGTTTATTGAAGCGGATGGCAATCTATCTTCCGACCTCGCCAATATACTGCGATGCCCAGATGCAGGTGAGTACTAGTGTTGCTCTTCTTGCGTGAGTTGTGCACTAAACAAATCATGCAATACAGAGAGCCCTGTTGGACGACTTGTCCTACAAACTGTTATCCCCACTGTGGGGTCTTTGTGCGAACGGTGCCCCATAAGACTGGGTGATCTGTTCACAGCAGTCACCCTATCATCTCTGGATATCTCCAGCGATTGCCTGTGCAGTGATCTCAATGCGTCAGACCGTCTGTTCAGTGCTCTTCCCTCGAAGTAAGTGACAGTCATCAACCAATCTTATCGTTGACCTAACTCACTAGTATACATACAGCTCTTTTGTTGCTGTGCCTCGCAATCCAGACGCGTGGCCGATGTTCTCGCCGCCTCTCATGTCGTTATCGCCTCTCACGTCGCTCTCACCTCTCACGTCGTTCTCACCTATCGCGTCGCTCTCACCATTCTCTCAAATGTCGCCTTTAACTGAACTCGACAGCTTCACGCCATTGTCGCTGTCACCTACTACTTCATCAATGTCACCATTGTCCCTCTCCACCCTCTCAGATCGCTCAGATCGCACCGACACCTCTACTACCACCGTCACCTCAAAATATGATCCAGAGCAACTGGCCAACCAGCGGTTTCAATGTCCTAGGGACAGAGGGCAGAACTCGACCTGGACAGAGCGTCAGAGGAACTTGGCTAGCAAAGCCGTAGAACCATCAAGCCTATATGAGCTGACTTCTATGGTACGTTCAGCCTGTGTGCACAGCGATATCATCTAACTCATCCACGATTTTGTAGCTACAGACCATGTACGTTGATGGCATACGTCCAGCAAATAGTGAATACCTAAGGCTGAACAACAGTCTATTCGAGTAAGACGCACACATGTTGAGATGCAATAAGAGTCTGACATTCATTGCGATAGGGATGTGCTTATCATACAGTCTGTACAGTTGGACGTTGTTGCATGCATATGCAAGGCTATGCCTCAAAGCATGCGAGACGGTCTGCCAGATCGTCTTGCTGCTTGTTTTGAACCGAATGCCCTGAAGGAGATCAACACGGCTGAGGACGGCGGTGCGCATGTCTTTCAGGCACTGCACTTTTCCTGGTACAATCGGCATTGCACTCCTGTACGCGCACATTCTCTCCACTGATTGACCTCTGATTCACCAACACGCCATTTTGTAGGGACATGACGCTCCAGTGAGCGCACCGCCTATGACCATGAAGAGGAGTTCGGGGTCAAAACCAACTACCATCAGCTAATACCCTACCCGTCGAAAGATATGACGACGAATCACTCAATCTACCAGTCGGTCAAGAACATCCTAGGACCCATCTTTGACTGGCTAGATAAGAAGGTGAATTATCTCATTGCTTGTGTCTCCATAGCACGACTGATCAAGATACACATCTATTTTTCAGCTCAAGGAAATGATGCCAGGCACATACGAACATCTGGACTCTTATGTCCGCATATTGCCTGGCAACAACACCGCCGTCTCTGCCCCTTTTCTAGGGCTGGTCATTAACCTCAACGTAGTGACAGCAGCGCACAGAGACAGCAAGGACGACGGCGTATGCCTAGTCCTTGCAATTGGTGATTTTGAAGGCGGTGAGCTTGTCTTATACGAACCAGGGCTGGTCGTGCCTCTTCGTAATGGCGACTTTGTCATATTTCCGTCTTGTAAGTCTACCCACTTTAACTTGCACTTCAAGGGTCGCAGAGCCTCCATTGTATTACATACTGATCGCGAAATGACGAAGTGGCTCGAAGAGCGCAACGGGTGGTCTACTAATACCAATTTTATTTGACGTACCTATAGCTACGTAGCTTTGTTCGTCTTCAATATACTTGTGTGGTTTCATCGAATGTGATGAGCGCTTCCCCGTGCGTAATAGCGCGCCTCGCGGGCTCTGTGAACATCACAGACATCAATTGTTGAAGTTTACGGACGCTCGGATGCTATCGGAGGTGCGTTTTTCGTTTCTTCTCACCCATCACTACAGTCTATCGTCGCTGTCTCTCTTTCCTCAGTGCGCATTCCGACATGGTCAAGCCTGTTACTCGATCCGTCGCAACCGAACAAGGCGCCGGAACACCACGATCAACCCGGTCGACCAAGACCTCCAAGGCCGCAGGCGGCTCGAAGAAAACCACCAAGCAAACAAAGACTAAGGCGAACCAGGCGGCTGCCAAGAAGGAGCGGGAAAAAGAGAAGGGTCAACAAACATCTAGTGAGGATCGTGATCGTCCTTGACGCACTGATTTTAATCGGTGTCGATGATGCTGCGTTGGTAGGGGTTCGCAAAAACTCGTCAAGAATGATGGCGGAAGAAGAATTATCGAGTGACGAAGAGCAACCAAAGCTAAAAAAGAAGAAGCTCGCTGGCACCGAGGACAGAGACGTCGATGAACAGGATGGCACGTCCAATGATGTGGAGATGGAGGATGTGACCGCTGAGCAGCCTAAGGCACCTCGACGTATGTGATCAAATTATATTCAGCAGTTCACATTACTGACCAGCTCGCTGTGTTACCACTAAGCCAAACCGAAGCCAGCATATGGCAAATCCGTCAAACCTGGAACCTCCTTGGATGCCGGCGAGGAGGATGTCGCGCAAATGTTGTGTATGATCGATAATTCACACTCGCGCATTACTACTGGCTAACGCAACATCTTTTAGTAGGTGGACAACGTCAAACACAACGTCAAACTCGGGATAAAGCTACTGTTTCTAGGTCTGAGAAGCCTAAGTCTGTCGTTGTCAAGTCGTCTTCGAGCAAGGTATGTCGTCATGCATTGTATTGCAACCTCTCTTACATATCTACTGGGACGTAGCAGGGCAACTCGAAAGGTAAGGGCCGGGCAATTCGTGCGGTCGAGTCAGAGCATGAGCTCGATGAAGACGAGGAGGGAGATGGCCAGGGCAAGGTTGTGGATGACGAAGACGAGGTCGGGGTCGAGGACGAGGACGAGGACGAGGACGGTGCGCGCGATGACAATGACGAGGACGAGGGCGAGTACCAGGACCAGGAGTACGATGATGATGATGAAGAAGACGACGAGGAGGTCATAGGGAGTGGGTCCGAGGAAGGGGAGGATGAAGTTGATGATGTCCAGGAGGAGAACGACGGCGATGTCATAGTGAGTATCATCCTCAGGTTAATAATTATGATAGCCTTGATAATCCACAGGTCGTGTCTGAGACGAAGGCGAAAAGCAAGCCTGCTCGCGAGCAGGGGACTGTCGGTGAACGCAACAGTAGCAACCGCGTCAAGGTAGCCGACCTGCCCGCCAGTGTCAAGTCCCTTGTATCTGCCGCGCAGAACTGTCTGCGCCTCCATATTGCCCTCAAGGCTGCCTGGACTAAGGAGACGTCGATTACCTCTAACCGCCTGCCTTCCAGTGACAAGATGATTGGTGCATGCCTTCGCGAAGCGCATCTTGGACGCGGGAAGAGCGATAAACACAATGCAGACCTGAAGAACGCATTCCAGATGCTGCAAGGCCCGAAGGCAAAGAAGGACGGGGACCCGAAGGCAAAGAAAGCGGAAGTTCGGAAGGAGATGACAGATGAAGAACGAGAGGCGATGAGAAAGAAAGTCTACACCGTGGTGAGTCTAAACGTTCCATTGTTCAGAATGTCAGAGGCTCTGATCAACTATAGGTTTGGACGTGCTCGTCACAGACGCGAAATGAGCTCAAGAAAAAGGCGAAACAGGTCGTTGAGCAGGTCTTCAAGCTCAATGGTCTGTCCGTGGCTCAAAGGACTGAGATCGCCGGCTGGCTTCTAGAGACACACTCCACGACGGTCACCGACGGCAGTTGTAAACGCAACATCACCAATTTTGTCTTCGGCGGCATAGAGTTCCACTTCGACCGCAAGAAGAAGTTGGACAGAGAGGTACGATACTAGCATTCAAGACCAGAAGTAACTAACATGAGAATGAACTACCATCCTAGCGTACGAAGGTCGAGCCGACGGAACCGTTCCGAAGTGATTGCATTCCAGAGCTGATCTACCAGTATTATGGCCTGGCGGGACGCCCAGATGCGAGTATCAACTCTGCATTTGAAGAGTTCAGCAAAGTACCGCTGAACCTTATCGCCCTCTCGTGCAATGCAGTAAGTATTTACTTTCCTATTGCGTTCACGCTTTAAGCTACTCATGCAATGGCATACCAACAGATCGAAGCAGCATTGATGGAGGTGGCATCGCACAACCAAGCTACTGTGACGGTGTTCTCGAACAAGAATTTTGCGGGAAAGTCAGTATTTCTTACATCGCATCGAGTTGCTTGTAGTCAGTTAACACTCGCCTATCCTAGATGGGATGGAGTGATGGCAGTTCTCGAGACCTTGGAAGATCGAGCCACCGACTATCTGGAGGAGACGCGCGAATTGATTTGGAAGGACATCAGGTAACGTTCAGTTTGAGACTGAGATAATTGCTGACAGTGGTTACAGCACTCGTCTCAATGCCGCACCTGATGCAGTCGAGGCGTCGGGGGACGAGCAGCCAGGTGGCTTCATACCGCTGCTGCAGTTACGCCGTGGCGCATCCAAGCCGCGGAGCCACAGCAAGGAGCCTGGCACGTCAAAGGCCGCGACCGCGACCAAGCCTTTGTCGAGCGCAGCAAAAGCTAAGCCATCGAGCTCATCAAAGACCACGAAGAACGCGGAGTCGGCGAAGGGGAAGAAGACACCTCCCAGCTCGAAGAAGACACCTCCCAGCCCTTCGAAGAAACCTCGGAGCGCAGGCGCCGCATCGTCGAAGTCTAGGAAGAAACGACGTGGTGACCAGGAAGATGAGGGTGACGAGGGCGAGGCAGGCAGCGAGGCAGGCAGTGGCGATGACAGGGAAGGTGATGCTGGAGGTCGCAGCGAAGTCGATGACGGTGAGGGAGTACAGGTAGATGAGCTTCAAGAGTCTGGGCAAGGTGAGTTCACACTCGACTCGAATCAGTGCTTTGCTCACTCAGTCTAGAACCTGTTGCGGGCACACCCACTGAGGAAGGTGCCTGAGTATGAAGGCTCAACGTCGTGTCTCGTCGAAGGCTCAACGTCGTGTCTCGTCTTCCGTCTTCCCTCATACTGCCATGTCGCCGTCTGTCTTCGTCGTCCGTCTCTCGATGTCTCGCGTTGGTTTGTGGCTCGCCCTGCGTCGTCTTTCCGCCGTCCACATCCATCCATCCGTCGTGTTGTCGCTATCCAATATTTGCTATCCGCTATTCGCTATCCACTGTCCGCACTATCCACTATCCGCCCATCCATCGATCCGCCCATCCTCCGTCTATCCGTCGTTGTCCATCCGTCGTCCGTCGATCCGGTGTCCATCGATCCGCCCATCCGTCGTCTATCCGTCGTCCGTCCATCCGGTCATAGTCGGGCAGTCGATCCGGTCATAGTCGGGCAGTCCGTCGTCGTGCGTCGTCGTGCGTCGGTCGCTTTCCGTCGTCGTCGTGCGTTGTCGTGGTGCGTCGTCGTGGTGCGTCGTCGTGCGTTGCGTCGTCGTGCGTCGTCGTGCATCGTCGTGCGTCGTCGTGGTTCGTTCGTCGGTCGCTGTCGCGCTGTCGCCGTTCGTCGCTGTTGCCGTTCCCGTTCGTCGCCGTCGTCCGTCGCTCGCCGTCCTTCGTCCGTCCGTCGTCGATCAATCCTCCATCCGTCGTTGTCGCCCTCCGTTGTCCTTCGTTCTCAGTCGTCGCCGGTCGTCGCCCCGGCCCGTCATCCGTCCGTCGTTCGCTCGCCGTCAGTCGTAGGGCTGTTTAGTTACCAGATAGTATACAAGTGTCATCATCATGTTGTACCAGTATGGAATAAATCCCACAATCATTATTGCAAACATAAGTAAGATTAAGTGCGCTGAAGACCAGAAAAGCGAGTAAAAGCAAAGCTACCTACCAGGTAAGATTAAGTGCGCTGAAGACCAGAAAAGCGAATAAAAGCAAAGCAACCTACCAGAATCCAGCAACAGCTTAATTCACATTAATGTTGTGGGTCCCTGCTTCATTTGCATTAATGTTGTGGATCCCTGTTTAAGAGCACTTAACACATCTTTTTGGGCACATTTATAAAACCGACTTGTGTAAATTGGTCATTACCGTCTTCAAGGATCTTCATTTCTTAAATGGCCAATAAAAGACATAATAAGACACTTTGGTTTTTCCTGATGCCTACTGTCATTGCTCGTCTCGGCGATGACATTATGCAATTCAGCCAGCTTGTTGAACAGGTAAGCCTTCTTATACCTAACATACTGCAAGCTGACGATTACCTTGATCTTTCTCCAGAATGCCAGTGTATTTGATGCTTCGGAGCTTACGATCATGCGGGATAGTCTTGGACTCCTTCGTCATGATGTCCACCTCCTCCACAGTGACAGCCTCGATCAATCTCATCATGGCAGGCCTGTCATCCTCACCCAGGTCCATGGTGGTGGGCGTGGCCGACCAAGGCTTGTCATCGACCCGACGTGGCTCCGCTGGGCATATGGCCACAAGTCTATCGCGGATATAGCGCGTTTTTTAAACATACACCGATCTACTGTACGAGCTGCTCTCATTGAGTATGGCATCAGCGAGTGTCGGTCTGATCCATTCGCTGGACGCGAAGGTGAACCGAGCTACGACGATGGCAGGAGCAGTATGGAAGAGGTGGAGAACAACCCAGGCGATGGCACACATGATGGATCTGCTTCCGAATCTTCGGATGAGCATAACCAGGACTCCGAGACCAGGTATGCAAGTCTTTGCCGAGAGATACAGAGGAATCACGACTTCTTTCAGGGTTTCCGAGGCAGACAATCTGGCTGCAGATACTAGCTCCCGGGTCACCTCCTATACCCAACCTCTCACTGACATCAGTGACGACGACCTTGACACCGCTGTCCGGGAGCTCCGGGTACATTACCGCCGCGCCGGGGCTACCATGATGGTTGGCTTTTTGCGGGGGACTCTGGGCATCCATGTCTCGAAAGCGCGGGTGAGGCAATCCCTGCTTCGAATCGACCCTGTGCGGCGCGTGTTCGATCGCATCCGCATTGAACGCCGCAAGTACCAGGTAGCTGGTCCGAACGCTCTCTGGCACCATGACGGCCAACATGGTATGTCTGTTTCGGTGTAGGCCGCAGCGATTGCCTTCTGACGTACGCGGTGCAGGTCTTATTCGCTGGCGCATCGTCATACATGGATTCATTGATGGCTACTCAAGGCTTATTGTGGGTCTGCGCGCGAGCAACAACAACCGAGGCTCGACCGTTCTTGATGTCTTTCTCAACGCCTGCCGAGTTTTTGGAGTACCGTCTCGTCTTCGTGGAGACCATGGCACGGAGAACATCGAGGCAGCATGCTGGATGGACGATCATGTAGGGGCTGGAAGAGGCTCGTACATCTGGGGGCGGTGGGCCTATTCATGTGCCTCTACTACACACTGTACTGATTCTCATCGCTTGCATACAGGAGCATCCACAATGTTCGAATCGAGCGCCTATGGGTCGATGTCACAGCGCAAGTAACATCAAAATGGGCCGACTTCTTCACGGACCTCGAGCTCCGCCATGGGCTGAACATCAACAACATCGACCACATTCACCTCCTGCACTATCTCTTCCTACCCCTGATCAACACAGAACTGCTGTATTTCGTCTCAGGCTGGAACCACCACACCATTTCTGGTGTAAATCGTACACCTTCCGATATGTTCGGTTGGGACATGTACGTCCACGGTATCCGTGGTGGCCAACTTCCTCCACATCAGCAGCTGTTGACAGACGAAGAACTCGAGTATTATGGGGTCGACTTCGAGGGTCTCGGAGAGGATGCCCTATTGGGCTCTCGCGAGGCGAACAACCCAGAAGACGAAGGTGTCTCATCATTTCTAGGGCGAATACCACCTGCCGAGCGCCTTAACACTGTCGCAGTTGAGACTGGCGATACGAACTGGCCAGAGGAGCTGATTCAGGGTTTGCGGGGCCTGAAGTATGCAGTGCAAGGCCGCGCAGACGACAAGTCCCTGACTGGATTATGGACAGCTTCTCTCGTACTCATGTGTACTTACTTTGGTGATGTTATGATGAATTGAAAACAGCTACCATACAGAATGCAGGCTAAGAGGCCAATGGAAAGGCAAACCCATGCCACTACGAAGACGAGACAAGTACGATGCTAACATAGACTGGTGCACGCGAACACGCATCCTGTCCCTGTATCACCCTCCTTCACACTCCCGCCCTCATCCGCGTCATGGCACACCCGACTTGCATCTCCTCTTTGATCTATCATGCCGTGTTTGCAGCACCCTACCCGCTGCCTAACTTCACCTATGCTGGCCCTCCGACACGCGCCTTCGCTCTCACCGAAACGTGCCGTGCACCCGGCAGCGCGCATTCTGTCTACCACTGCCCATTCTCCCTTGCCTCTGCGCACAGCCAGAATTCTGCATCTGCGCGCCCGCCCGGTCTCGTCTTCTCCGCGCGTGCCCTCTCGCACACCGCACCTGCTCTACTTCACTCGCTCTGAGCATGCGCACTTGGCCTTGTGCAGGACGGCACCCGCCTGCCTCTCGTTGACCTCGCTAACGCATCCCGCACTGCCAAACCCGCCGACTGCTGCCTCCCCGACTCGCGCAGCGCCATGTGTTTCGCACTCTCGTCCAGCGCCCCGGCCCCCGAACCGCCCTCCTGCGCGCGTACAGCCACCCTGGCCTCGCACTCGTCCGCGCTGCGCTCACCTGCACTGCGCGCCGGCAGCCTCAGGCGCTGGATGATGCTTGAACTCGGCCGCGCGCAGAGCCGTCGCGATGGGCAAGTCGTGCTTGCGCATACGCTCGCGCCGCCGCCGAAGGATCGTCTGAAGTGTCCATATCCATACCCATATCGCCGCGCGAGGGGGCAGGAGGGCCTTGGCTGCGGCACGCACGAGCTCAGCCAGCTTGGCTTCTGCGCTCCGGGCGGCGCGTTCAGCAGGCAGCGGACGGCGGCGGACGGCGCGCAGCTGGAGGAACTCGTCAACTTCGAGGTTGGTTGACGCCGGGCCCAGCTGGAGGTCGAGGAACTGGAGATCGTCGCCGTCTGGCGGCGGAGAGGATCTCTGACGATCGTTGCGAGGAGTCGTCCGGTAAGGGATCGAGTGGAAGGGTTGGTGAAGAGGGCGAAGGTGGACATTCAGTCGGTGCATCCGCACTGGGAGATGCGAGTAGCTGACGAGGCGGACGTGGAATAGGGGTAACACACAAGGGGTCATTTGTATGAATTCCGAAGGTCCGAGTATGCGGCGGAGGATAGCAATGTGGACCAAGGGTCGCCTTCAGGTGATATTGCAGTGTCGCAGAACGAGCTATCGGAGTCGCCGCCTCGGCAGAAGTAAAGCCAACGGGGGTCGTGGCGAGTCCAGTGGTGGAGGATCCCCGTCGGTGTCCATTAAGGGTCATGCAGAATCTTGCAATGCAGCAGCTCTAGGTGCACGCTGAGCGGGGAGCGTAGCGCCCAGAAAGCGCCAGCTCGATCTTCGTGGATCCGCCGCCAGGCTCTTCCGGGAGGCTCGGAAGGCTACCTAGGCTGGATTTGTCCTGCGGGAGACATTCCTCGAAGCCGGAATCACGACGCGCCGGCAGCCTGAGTATGCGGGGAGGCCGCGGCCAGACCCGGAGGGACCACATTCAAGTCAATCCACGAGCCTTCGAAACTCCATCCCCGCAAGGTGGCATGATGCACCATCCAAACACAACGGTGCGACGAGGCGGCTCTTGACTTGCTCTGGATCTCAGCCACCTTCGCCCGGGGTGCGGCAGCGTTGGTGCGGCCACCGCCAGCAAGCTCGGCGCGGCATCCAGCCTCCAGGGCGGCGCCGACGAAAGCAGCCTTGGCGGGAGTGGGCGCGAGACCAGCCGGCACGATTGGCGGCTTGCGGAGGCACGAGAGCGACGCACCGAGGCGGATTTTGTTGCGGCTGCAGGAAGGTCAGCAATGCGCGAAGTGCGGATGGTGCAGGGAACGCACACCTTGTCTTGACGGGACTAAGTGCGAACTTCTTGCTCCGCCGCTCCTCCTCCCTCCTCACTGCCTGCGCGACACCCAACTCGGCGGTGCCCCTGCACCCTGCCCACCAAAGACTAGCGCATCCAGGCGCCGCGAAAAGCGGGCGCGCCAGCGTGCAGGGGCGGCGAGGCTGCGCGGGCCCGCGGTGGCGAGCGCGTTCCGGCCGCTGCAGCGGGTAACCTGCAGCTGCGCGTTCACGGTGCCCTCGAGCTTCTTCCCCGGCTCTCCAGGGCTGAATGAGGCGGGCTAGCAAGTGGCCGATTAGCGAGTAGGCTGCTTGGCACTATTTGAGAGCGGGGTCGCCGAGGCGGCTGCGAGGCAGGCGGGCGCTGCGCGCGGAGGACCCAACCATTGCTGAAAATGGAAGCAGGCTGTGAGATAGCTCAGTTGTTAGCATTGCGCAGCATAATTCTGCGGAGTAAGTACATACCTCAGCCTTTGAACGCTTGAACGTGCAGCTCCCATTGCTTTGCTGCGAGTTGGGCAAGAGCGACCAAAATCTTCTGAAGCCGAGTCTTCCTTTGACGATCATGCGGATGCGACCACCTGGGCCTTACCCCAACGCAAACATCGACGCATGACCGCCGCCAAAAGATCTGCGGCTCGGTACGCGTGGCTGTTTGCGACAACGCGTGAGGAGAACGACTCGGAGCCGCCCAGCGGCGAGCGTGGCACCACCAATTCGGTCATGTGACGATGTAGGCCGCGCGGTGTCAGGTCAGAATGTGTTTCTGCTGCGGTTCACCGGGTATGAGCAATACCGGGCTATCACAGTTGTTCGTTGTAGAGGGGGTTGGTTGAGTGTTGGTAGTACTGTAAAGTTTGTTAGCAAGTACAGTTGTTTTTACTTACCACAGCAATTGAATTGCCTTTACACACTATAACTTGGCTGATCTCGTTGAAGTGACGTGACGTGCTGAATGGATAGACTAACCACTAGCCTACCCACTGGACTGGAATACGTGGATACGAGTGACGTGCGTGACTGAGACGTGACTACAAGAGTTGCTGATTAAGGTAAACAGCTTACCGATCAAGAATCACTAGAGGCACTAACAGGGGCTTGAAGTCACACAATAGACTGTTAAGCTGAACTGTAGTATATTGCACACTAGGATGCCGCTTGTTAGCTTATGTTACTAACTTGCAGAGCAGCAGCTCACAAGATCTACACTGAGAATCTGGGAGAACTTGACTGCCTCATCCATGGAAAACTGGGGGCCTTATA
>NW_025955638.1:0-17304 GCF_022376445.1 Fomitopsis serialis
TTCGCCTCCCCCTCCCGTTACTTCTCAACGCTTCAGCATGCCTAACAAGTATGTTACAATTCTCTCCCACCCCGTCTATGCGTCTAATCATCCCTCAGATCCATCTTCTGCTCAAGATGTGGGCACAACGTTTGGGCAGCCAGCCTTGACGCGCATCGTCGGCAGCGGCACCAGCCTGTACCGAATGCGTGTACCCAGATGGCGAACGCTTACGTTGGAGAAGGATAATGAAACTGGCAAGTACCATTGCAGGCGCTGCAATTTGCCCACACAACAATTCGTTATATACGCGTAAGTCTCCTCTTCTTCCTGTTGTCGCAATACTTAACAGTCTACAGGAACATAGCGTCGTGCTTTGCGCTCGCAAATCCGATGACGAAGACGATGCGACGATTGAAGCACTGCCGCCCGCAGACGGGCTAGGTCCACGGCCGTCCAGCCAGCATGTCCATCGCAGCGCCCTCCGTCGCAGCACCCCTCGCAGCACCCTCCGTCGCAGCACCCTCCGTCGCAGCACCCTCCGTCGCAGCACCCTCCGTCGCAGCACCTCCATCGCAACACATCGTTCTCTCCACCGCTCCGCTACTTTCCCAACGTCCAGTGCGTCCTCGGCTCCCCCCTCGCAAGTTCCAATCCCATGCCATTCCGATGATCTGTTGCTCCACTACCCTCCCCGTCTCCGCTCTCGCTCTCCGCCCAAGTCGGATTTGCCTAACTCGTCGCCTCCTTCTTCCACGCCTTCGGGCCCTCGTCCGCATTCTCCTGACCCGCTCATCGCCCATCTATCCGATCTGCCGTCTCTGACGACGCAGAAGACGACGCAGCCGACGAGGACGATCCGGCACCGGTCGTCTTACCTGGCGTCGACACGGTGGTCACGCCTGACTTCCAACGCTGGGGATTGTCGTCAACACCACCCACGACGTCGTAATCTGCGTTAGCTGCCACAAAACCATCCTCAGAGGTTCCGTCTTCACGCACCTGAAGTCCCACGGAATCTTTGACATCCATGCGCGAGATGTCACCGAGGCCTTGCATCCGTACCATACGAAAAGTGCCCGCGCCGCCATCGTCCCTGTCATTCCCGCAGGCGCCTCTACCATCCTGCGGTCTTCGGCCTCAACGTCCTCGAGGACTGTGCTTTCTGTTCCGTTTGCCATCGAGGGTATGGCTCTGTCGAGTCTCTGAGGAAGAACCATTTCGCCGTCTCGAAATGCAACCCTAGTCGTCACTTTCACGAAGGCCCTGGCCAAACGTTTTTCACCAACAACTGTCGCCGAGTCTTCCCAGTCGTTCTTCCCGATCCTGTCCCTGCAACGTCCTCAATCAGTCTCTTCGATTCCTTTCTACGCACCATGGAACCTTCCGATCCGCTCTGGAAGCGCTTTCCGAGCCTGCTAATAACCGTTCCCTCAGCCGCTTTCTTGCCGCGAACGATGGGTCGACGTTATCCGTAAATTCTCGGTCGATTACCTTCATCAGCTCATCGACGAGGAGCCGCCCCATCCCTTCCTTGAGCCCATACGCGCTGCTGCCCACGCATATCTCGAGAAGGTCGTAGAAATCCTCGCACACACGTCTCCACAATTTAAACGGCAAATGGCACAGTACGGCGAGTAAGTGGTCTTAGGTTATGTTTCCTTCCCTTACTGACGTCTTTCAGCGGCCCATACGGCGGTGCATTCAGCACTGTTCGACCAGGCACAGCGATGCACTATTCAAGATACTTAGCGCGGCTCGTAGTCTTCGTTTTGCGTGCGCAGGAGCCCACCGACACCGTACACGTCGTACCTTTCTCCGAAGACCAGCGCATTGCCGGTGAACGTTTCCTGGACGCTCTCCGCTCAAAGTCCAATGAAGATCTTCCTCGACTCCTCCACACCCTCCTCTATGGTCTCGTCACGCAAACACCCGCCGATGCGAGCCTTGACTCGTTCATCTTCGCCATCACGAATTTTCAAGTCCTCAGCTGCTTCTCGTCCAAGAACGAGTTCTTACGTACGAACGACATACGGAGGCTGAACGCTCAGCTCATCTACATCATGCGCTCTGTGCTTTTCACGGAACTGGTGTCGCGTATGCAGGCCGATAACCTGCAGTTCTACCCGTACGTGTCCTTTCGTCCCATCTGGTCCGTCGACTCATGTCCGTTGCAGAGTCTACCACCAGCTCCGACCGTTCCTCATTGCGGAGGCGCAGACGCCGTTTGCGTATTCTGCCGCGGTGTCTGGCATCCTCCGTAGCATCGAGAGTCAAGATGACATGATGCCACAGTTTCAATGGAAGGATTTGGAGCGCAAGGTTATCTTGTTCCAAGACATCGAGTTCTCACACGCGTCGGTAGCCACCGTTGTTAGAGGTGCGATGGCCGAGTACGACACTCTGCTCTCGTCGAAGCTGCTGTGCGGCAATTCCAAGGACGACCCTGCGTTCAGGCTCCCCGGGGATATTTCCAAAATCCTCGACCAACCGCAAAACCACACGCCCGGTTTCTGCTTCTTCGATGACACTCGCAATGACCTCTCTCACCTCCAGCACGCCCTCCTTCGTCGTCTGGTCGAGCCGCACGGCGTATCCGGTCCCTTCCACTACGTCCATAACGATCGCTTAGTATGGGTAGCTGATACGTGCTTACAGTTCCTCCGCGATGCTCACGAGGCCGAGCAACGACTGTGCACCATGATTCACCTCTCTTACGGTCAACCCGCGCGAGGCGAGGAGCTCGCCTGCATGACTTATCGCAACATCCCTGCAGGCTCTGCTCGCGCTCTGTACGTCTTGCATGGTCTGCTCGTGCTTGTCGGGGGATACTGGAAGTGCGCAGAGCAGGTACGTCGCCACTCCCCGCTGCTATGCTGTCGTATTCACCATGTTTGATAGACCGGTCGCGACAAGGTTATCGCTCGTGCGCCCGCTCCCGATGTCGCTCAACGATTGCTCTTCCACCTCGCCGTCATACGTCCCGCCCAGCTCACTCTCGCCCAGATCTTCCTTCCGAAGGCCGATGCCGACAGATTCAAGTACTATCTTTTCCCCGGCCTGCACAAGACAACCACTGGCGAGGATGTCTCGGCGTATATCCGCTCGGACATGGAGATGCACCTCGGCGCTCCTATTGGCGTCCGCGACTACCGGCAGCTAGTGTCTGCCCTTACGAGGTGGAACCGCGACCCACACTTGCAAGCCCAGTCCGTACACGCCTACGAGCACCAGCGCGGACACGAAACAGCGACGTTCGACGCTAATTACGGTCTCAGCTCCGACATGCTCGGTGTTCCCAACCAAAAAGGCATCGTCATCGACCTGGCTGCCAGTACACATTGGCACCATGACACCGGGCTCGGTCCGAAATTTGTCCAGCAAGAATATCAGCTCGTCCCCGCTTCCGATGCAGCTGTCGTCCCGTCCTCGGCCTCTGCGACGCTCTCGGCAGCCGGTATCGCGGAGGTCCTTCAGGCCTACCTCGCGGAGCATCTCCCTCCCGCCATCGCCGCTACCCTGCTTCCAGGACTTGAACGGACTCTCGAGCGGTTCACGGCCGTCATCACCGCGGATCGTCCACGCTCGGTCGTGACAATCAGTCCTGCGTCTGCCGTTCAGTATCAAGTGCACGGTGATCGCCTCAGAGCGCTGCGACAGTTTTTGCTCAAACCGACGGCCTCGTTCACGACGCCCTTGCAGGGCCAGGCTCTTGGGGTCTACCTCGGCCGCAAAGTCAATATGCTGGCTTGCCTCCCTACAGGGCACGGCAAGTCTCTCCTATTCTTTCTCCCTGCGAAGATGTACGAAGCAGATCGTACGACCGTCGTCATTGTACCTTTGCATTCTCTTCATGCTGACTTTGCTCGTCGCGCACGCGGGCATGGCATTCGCTACCACCACTGGCAACCTGGACATGCTCTCGAGCTTTCCTTCGTACCTCTCGTCCTCGTATCACCAGAACACGCACGCAGTTCAGCTTTCCATGAGTTGCTCTCTCAGCTAAACTCTGTTCATCGCCTCCTTCGCGTCGTTCTGGATGAGGCACACCTCCTTCTAACTCATGCTTCCTTCAGGGAGTGCTTCAGTCAGCTCAGCCATGTCCGCCAGCACAAGTGTAACGGATATTCCCGTTACGGTATATCTTATCTCGCATGTTTGTTCTTGTTTGCTCGAGGGCTCGTATGGCGCGCCAGCGCACCTACGAGACCTCAGCCTTTTACCTCGTCACCGCCCATGTATGCATCCGTAGACAGTTCTCCTTGAATAGAGACTGGGTACAGCGCATACCGGGCACGACGAGTGAGGCGACCTTACACTTTTTTGCGCTCCTCCTCACTAGGACTTCTATTCTGGGGGATCTATTCTAGGCAACAACCTCGAAACTCGACTTCGACATATATCTACTCGACGTCAACAACTCTATGCTATCTGGATCACTCTAGTCGACGTCACTATTACTCAAGAATGGTTGAGTCGACGACCAACACTCCCGAGCATTCGCACAGCAGTCGCGAGTCGCGCCGCGAAAAGCGGCATGCGATTCGCGCGAAGCTCAGGGCTCGGGTGGCCGAAATACGGGCCACCCACAATATCCAAGCCGAGACTCTCGGTAGCCACCAGCAACTCAAGACTGCCGTGACTCCGAGATTCGACTTCGATGCCACCATTGAGCAGTCGAAGAGGGACCATGAGGATCTGATGAAACTCATGGACCAAACCTTCGACTGCTTACTGGAGCGGCATTCCAGGCGCCGCCATCGCGCGACCCGCCGGACTGAGTCCTCCGACCCCGAGGACTCAGCCGGAGCACTATCAGGGCAGGCACCATCCGACCATGAGGTCGAATGCACAGTACTCGCAGAACGGCTCGAGCCCAAGGTCGAGCTCGTTCAGAGCTGCCAGGAGAGCCTGGCCCCGCCTGCTCCAGCTGAGGCGCAGGAGCTAGGCAGCACTCCGAAGAATGGTACGCGCGTTGAGCCCGACAGCGCCGCCGCTGTCGAGTCCGCGTCTGAGCCTGGCAAGGAGCCGCGCACTGAGCAGATCGAGCCCGACATTGAGCCCGCTCAGAGCTACCCGGAGACTCCGTCTCCGTGTGCTCCCATTCAGTCGACCAAGCTCGGTACCACTCTCAAGAGTGGTGCACGCGCCAGGGTCGAGGACGCCACGGCCGCCGAGAACGAGCCCGCGCCCCAGTTGCACGACAAGGCGACTCGGTCCCGCGCCCGGGAAGGCATAGGGACACGACTTTATGTCGTGTCCCCGTATGTAGACGAGCTCCCGCTCGTAGACCCGCATGTCGCGTGCTCAGAAATGAGCCGTGACTCAAAAATATATTACTCGAGCCGGACGACGCGCCCGGCGACACTAGCCGTATCGCGCTCGACGCTCAGCGCGTCGAGCATCCCGAGCCCGCGCCGAGAGCGAGCACTCCCAGCGTTAGCGCTGGAAGTCCTCCTCTTGATGCTAACCGCCACCTCGATCCTCACTCTGGCAGCCACCGCCTGCGCGCAACCACACCTCAAATGTGTTGGCACTTCCCAACGGAAGTGCCAAACACGGACTGCCTTAGGACAGCTGAACCTTACCGGGTTCAGCTGAAGGATCGACCGGTCAGTACCGACCGCCATCTCGCGGTCGATACTCCCTCTGGCGACGACCAGTCGCGTGCGACCGCTGTCCAGGAAGATGTGCACTCCCTGCCGGAAGTGCAAGGCTCCGGACCTCTCGAGATGACTGAACCGCGGGCGGTTCAGCTGACAAGTCCGCGGCAAGACATCGACCGGTTCTACGAACAGGTCGATATTGCTCATCCTCAGGACAACCACGAACGCCCGGTCGGCGGGGCAGATACGCGCGCTGTCCCAAGGGACACGCAAACTCGCGTTCGCGGACGACTCGCTGAACTATCCCTAGTTCAGTTAGCGGCGCTCAACGACCTGGCACCTCACGGTACCAGACCGGCGGCTCCTCCTTCTACGGCCACTCTCCTTGACTCTCGCGACCCCGCTTCTGACTCGAGAAGCCCTGTTCTCGGCACTGGCACCCTCTGTTCGACTCTCGACGGTTCCGGCGACACGCAACAAAGCCGCGCGGCCCAGGACTCGCACGACGCGCGTGCAAGTCCAGCGCCGAGCAACAAGGTCGAGAAGAACGTACAGAACGGGGAGCGAACAGGAACCAGGGAGATTAGGAAGAGAGAGGAGGGGGAAGGGTACGGGGCGAGCAAGAAGAACGAGCACAGAGGCTCAATGAACGCAGGTACGCCGTGTTGAGCGTATCCCACTCGCCACCGCCTCCTTCTCCAGTGCCCGCGCCAGCACACGTATCGACGACCATAGAGGTCGTCGTGCGTGCCGCAGGCCATGAAGATGGCACTTGTGTGCCGCGGGACGACCGGATGGTCGTACGCCTTGCTCTGTTAGGCAGCACGGTCGCACTACGGGACGACCTCGCGATCGTACCGTATATTCCGCTAGGCGGCACGACGAACGCGTCGCAATACACGCCCGACGTGCCCCATCTAGCATTCACCAGCCGTCGCGTAGCGAGTACGCCGAGCCGTTCGCTCGACGTGCATGCTACCGGCCAGCAGCAAGGCTCGAAGCTCGAAGGTACGTCCGTACTGGACGTACCCAAATCTCGCCGGCTCCCTCTCCAGTGCCCGAGCCAGCACACGTCTCGACGACCGCAGGGTCCGCTGTAGGTGTAGCTGGCCGAGAAGACGGCATGGTTGTATTGCGGGACGACCTAAGGGTCGTGCCCTCCGCTATTCTTGAGGACGGAATGTCTGTTGTGCACACTACCGGCCACGATGATCGCACGAAAGCGATACGGGACGACCTGATGGTCGCCCTCTCCGACTTTCAAGGGAATACGCCTGTGATACGGGACGACCTCGCGGTCGTACCGTCTGTTCCGCAAGGCGACATGACGGACGAGCAGCATTGCTCATTCGACGTGTCCCAGTCATCTGTACACACTACCGGTGAGTACAGAGTGTCGAGAAGAAAAAGTACGCCCTCAGCGGACGTACTTACCTCGACATCTGCCATGCCTACGTTAGCGTGCGTAACGGCGAATGTAGAGCCTGTCGTGCGCAACGCCCGCGACTCGTCGGGCCACCGTCTCTTCATCTCCGCTCCATGATCACAAATGATCATGGAGACGACAGCACGTCCACAGCTCGGGACGACCTACAGGTTGTACCGGGATCCGTCATTATTCAAGGCGGAGTCGGGTACGCACGGCGTTCTGAGCAGCCTGAAATCGCCGTGGGGTCTGCTCAATGCCACCCGGAGGCATCATCCCAGGGTGTCCGTGCCCAAGCAACGAAGCCAGGCATCACCCCGAAGGATGATGCAGGCGCCGAGCTCGAGGACACGTCCGTCATCGAGCTCGCATCCGAGCTGAACGAGTGGTGCGTCGAGTCGACGCATCTCCGCGCTCGGGAGGGCATAGGTACACAGTACTTCAATAGCACTGTGTACAGCGGGAACGAACCCGCGTATGTAGATACAATCGTCGCGCGCTCAGAGATGAGCAGCGACACAAGATATATATTATTATTGTCGAACGAGGGGCGCGCCACGACGAGCAGCCTGCTCGGCGCGACACGCGACGCGCTCAACGCTACTGGCGTTGAGTGCCACGAGTCCGTGGCGAGTGTCCCGAGCGCTAGCGCCCACTGCGCTGCGCTGAGCCTCCACCGACCCCTCGTTCTCGACCCCTTCCACTCTCAGGGCAGCTACCACGAGCGCCCGTCTGGCGAACCAGACGAGCGCACCGTCCCAACGCGAGCGCGGACGCGCACTCACGACTGGCTGGCTGAACTGCCGCCAGCCCAGCTAGCGGCGCCCGACGACCTGGTACCTCGCGGTACCAGATCGCTACTTCCTCCCTCTTTGGCTCCTCACCTCACCCCTCTCGGCTCGCGCATTGACTCTGGCGACCACTACCGCGGCTCTGGTGGCACGAAACCCAGCCGCGCGACCCAGGACTTGAACACCGGCGTTCAAGCCCAGCGCCGAGCCGCAAGACCAAGCGGACCACGAGGAACGCGGATCGTGGAGGTTGCGAGGAGATCCCGAAGGAACGAGAAGGGTGCGAGGAAGGCACGAAGGGAGAGAGGGAGGAAGGGTGCGGAGCGAGTAGGGACAGCCAGCAGGAAAGCTCGCAATTCGCAGGTACGCCCTTACTGGACGTACCCGACTCGCCCCCGCCTGTGCCAGTAACCCCGCTAGCGTGCGTATCGACGAACACGGAGTTCGTCGGGCGTACCGCTGGCCGCGAGACCAGGACGACAGCACTAGGGGACGACCCGCGGGTCGTACCCTTGTCTGCGCATAACAGAACGACGGACGCGCAACACCGCACGTCCGACGTACCCCACCCTCCACTGCTTCCTCCTCCAGTGGCCGCGCCAGCACACGGATCGACAACCACAAAGGTCGTCGCGCGGGTTGTTGGCCATGAAGGCGGCGCACTACGGGACGACCTAATGGTCGTAACCCCCATTCCTCAAGACGGCAGGTCCGTGATACGGGACGACCTTGTGGTCGTACCGTCGATTCCGCAGGACGACACGTCCGATGTACTCGATCTACCCATCGCCGGCCGATGGATAGCGAGTACGCCGAGTTTGGTGCTTGACGTACACGCTGCGGACCAGCACGAAGAGTCGAGAGTTGAGGGTACTCCCCTGATGGACGTACCCGGGCCCACTCTGACACATCTCCACTTGCCCGTGCTCGTGCTAGCATACATAGCGACGAACGTGAAGTTTGTCGTACGCATGACTGGCCAAGAAGATGGCATGGTCGCGCTGTGGGACGACCCAAGGGTCGTACCTTCCGCACTACAAGGCGAGGCACTTGTGCTCGGGGACGACCTCGCGGTCGTACCCTCCAATTCGCATGGCGGCGCGACGGACATGCAGCGATGCATGCCCAACGTGTCCCACTCAATCTCGACTGCATATGGCGCGACGTCCGCGCCTCAAGACGGCCTGCACGTCCTTGCGGAAGTGCAGGCCTCCGACTGTCCCAACACAGCTGAACCTCTTTTGGGTCAGACGGCCAAGCCGTGGAACGTCCCGGACAACCTCTCCCGCGACGCACTCGACTCCGCAGGGCTTTTGGAAAGCCGATCGACGCGTAGGGCCTCCCTGCGAGAGGCTTCTCGTGCTCGTTGGCGAGCACAAGCAGCGCAAGTCCGCGCAGCTGAACCGCCCGCGGTTCAACTGGCAGACCCCCCGGATGGCTTCGCTTTCGACTTAACCCGCTCCAGCCGTCACCGACCGTGCGCGGCCGTATTCCAAGAGGACTTGCACTCCCCACAGGAAGTGCAAGCCCACGGCCTCTTCAAGACAGCTGAACTTTTCGCGGTTCAGCTAGGAAGCCCACGCTACGACCTCGACCGGATCGACAACGCAGCGGACCTCGCCCTCGACCCCTTGAGTGACCGCCACCCTATTCGCGACCCCGGCGCCCCTGCGAACGCGCAGTCCGACGCTCGGGTATTCCCAATGAACGCGCGAGCTCGAGATCGCGACTCGACTGCTGCACTACCAGTAGTGCAGCAGCCGGCGTTTACGGACCCCTACACGCCAGACCAGCCTCCCGACTGCCAACTCGGCGAGAATTTCACAGTTCTCGCCGAGGACTCGCTCCTACGGTGCCCTACCCCGATTCTTATCGACCTCCCTACGGCCTCCGACACCCATGGCGATTACGACAGGCGCCATGAATCGGCGACCCTGCATACACCCCGGAGATCGTGCAAGGAATGGGAGGACGGGCAGGACGGGAACGGAGGAGACGCGGGCGAGGGCACGGAAGCCGGAGAGTTAGACGAGGAAGGTCAGGCAGAAGGAGGAGAGGGGGAAGGGTGTGGTGTACGCGAAGCAGACGAGGATGTGAGCTCAAGAAGCAAAGGTACGTCCTTATTGGACGTACCCTCTTCACTCGCATCACCGCTCTCTACCCCACTACCACCACCCGTGATGACCACGACAACCAATGTGGTTGTCGTGGCAGTCACCCTGTACGACGGTGGTACGGATGGCCCACGGGACAACCCACAGACCATGACTGGCACGGACATGCTGTACAGTATGATCGGCGGGCGAGGGTGCTCGAACCGTGTATCCAACGTTCCTGCGGTTTGCACGCAGAGGTTGAATCCTTCGGTCACCGACTACGGCGAGGAGCTCGGTGGCGACTCGGTCAGCAAGTACCTCGCGGTACTCGTCCTATCACCATCATCCGAGATGTGGCGAGGAGAACTTCACAGTTCTCCGACCCCAATACAATCCTTGCCATCATCATTAGCTCGTTGCCAACATTGTCCTGTCGCCATCGGCACTCTGATTTGCATAACTCCATCGAGTTATGTATGACAATGGTGGACGGCTGTACTGCTCACTGACACGAAGTAGCTTGTCGTTGTCTACAGTACGGCACCACCTTTGTCTTGCCAGTCGCTACCACCGTTGGGTGGTTGCGTGTACTTTTCCTCTCATTCCCTCTTTCTTTTTCTTTTTTTGTTTGTTTCTCTGGTTATTGCTGGGACCCGTGGTCGTGTCCAGTGGGGGAGGGTGTAACGGATATTCCCGTTACGGTATATCTTATCTCGCATGTTTGTTCTTGTTTGCTCGAGGGCTCGTATGGCGCGCCAGCGCACCTACGAGACCTCAGCCTTTTACCTCGTCACCGCCCATGTATGCATCCGTAGACAGTTCTCCTTGAATAGAGACTGGGTACAGCGCATACCGGGCACGACGAGTGAGGCGACCTTACAACAAGATTCCCATCATATTCCTTACCGCTACACTTGCTCCCCACTGGGAATCCGCCCTCTTTGACAAACTTCGCGTTCACGACGTTGTCGTCTTCCGATTGCCGTCTGTAAGACCCGAGATCGCTATCCATCTGCTCACCTTCCCAACGCGAAATCAACTAGAAGAGACCCTCGAGAACAATTTCCTCTCCATCGTTCGGGAGCGTCGTGGTCTCATCTTCTGCAAGCGCGTTTCAGAGGTCAAACGGATCGCCAGCCTGTTGGACGTTCCAGCCTTCTACTCTTCCCTCGAGGACGACCGGAAAGCTGAGCTTCTGAAGGACTTCACCTCCGGCACTCACCGAGCACTCGTCTCCACCAGTACTCTCGGTGAAGGCATCGACATTCAGGGTCTTGGGTTCGTATGGCACTACGGCCTTCCCTTCGAACCAGCCAGCTATTCTCAGCAGGCTGGTCGCATGTGCCGAGACAACTCGTTTGGCACGAGCATGGTGTACCTGCTTGAGAACGAGCAACTCACCGTTCCTGAACCCGACATCCTTGGCGTCGCCGTCATGAACAGTTGGGCACGCGAAGACATATGCCGACGCATACGCATCTCGGAATTCTTGGACGGTGCTCCTACACAGTGCACCGTCCTGTCCAACCCGAATCTCTGTGACGTTTGCGAGAGGCAGGTCAACGCTGGTCCCATTCAGCCTCTCGTTGTGTACCCCGCGCCCATCCTTGCCGACCTTGACACGATGGAGTTTCCGAGATCTCTTGACTCTGAGACACTGCCTTACGACCGTGCAGAAGGACCTCTATCTCGGTACGCTCCGTTCCTCCTCCCCACTACGCTCATTTACTAATGTCACCTCACAGCCTGTCTCCCTCACCTCCTAGCCCGTCTCCCTTCTCTCACTCCGACAACGCTCAGGTTCCATTGCCCCGGTTCGAATCGCCACATGTTCCTTCCTCGTAAGTGCGCCTTTCGATTTTGTCAGTCCCTCGCTGACCTTGAATGCAGTAGTCAACGAGCCCTTCACGATGCGCCACAACCTTCCTACGTCGCACGACCGCACGCCGCAATCACAGCTGCACAGTCGAGGTACGTATTACAGTTCCCAGGCGCATGCGATCCTCGCTCATTCCCCGCCGCAGTTCCAGCCATATGCGGGTGCCAGACGTCTCAACGTAGGTATTTTAACGCCTCCTCGTGTGTTCATGCCACTGAACTCGACCTCAGGCCGCCGGACATGGAGCTTTACTTCAAGGCATTCTTTGTGCCGAAGGGTGTCGCTGTCTCGGCGACCTCTACACAAACTCTCGGTCGTCGTTCTCGTGAGGAGCAGGCGTTCGATTACTCACGTCCATCTCCGGATGCACGAGCCCTCCCCACGCCCGTGAGTAAGAGGCGTCGAGTGTCATTCGAACCTCCTAGCCCCGCGTCGCCTCTGCCTGACCGTCGCCGCGGGGCTGCATCCCTCACGGACGTTTTTAGTCCAATCGTTCCTCCGCCGGCTGCCAGCCAGCCAGGTTCATCTTCACGAGCCGTCGCTGGCAGCTCTCGCATGCCTCTCAACTCCCATCGCCGCTCGCTGCCAGGTGCTGAGGGACCCGATGTTGACGGTTCCCCTACCGCCGTCGGGCCGCGTGTAGCTCTCGATGCCGCACGGGCCGATGTGTTGAAAAAACAGCAGTCCATCATTGCTAAACACATCGACGACGCCCTCAACCTTGTCCGCGGGCGCTGTTCAAAGTGCTACGTCCTCGGTCGCTCCTACATGCACCGGTCGTGCACTGCGCAGTTCACGAGCGCCCGGGATGACGGCTGGCAAACGTTCAAGCGCGAGATGATGCTTCCGAATGGGTACTGCTTCAAATGCCTCCGACCTCAGGTACGTCTGAAATACCCCACACCGGCTTGGACCTCATGCGTTCATCGTCACAGAGCAACAAGGAATTCTTCGGTTGGCATGTCTTCGAAGCCCCTTCGGAATGCGTCTTCGGCGACATCATCAAGCCCGCCGTCTACGTTGTATGGGCAGACCCTGGCCTTCGCAGCGCCCTTTTCGCGGAGCGAATCCTGAACAACCGTCCGCGGACGGTCGAGGAATACATCGCAGCCTGCCTGGAGATGCACCCAACTTTTGACATGATGACATATCTCATCATCTTCGATTGGGCTTGCAAGCGTGTCGCAACCTAAGTAAGTCGTTCAACTCTTGCTTCTACCCACCCCGCTCAACGCTGCGCAGGATCCTCATCGCCGTCGACATTCCCTGGCGCTTCCGTGTGTACTTCTTCACATTTCCGTCTAGTTTGTCACATTTCCTTTTCGGTCGTTTCCCGAGTCTGCCACGAGCGTCGCGCAAGCGCTGTGGCTTGTTCTTTCACCATAACCGTCTTTTCATTGTCCTGCGTCCCCCTTCCCTCGCGCAACATGGAGCTCCTTCACAATACTTTACGTACACAAACCGGCCGTCTTGACCGTAAGCAGCTTTCGTTGCCGGTAGTTACTTACCAGCTAAGTTGTCGTAGAGCAATGGTACTTCACGGACGCGAAGTTTGCCGCCCGACTGGACGCTGAGCATTGGATCTCAACGCCTAACATGACGTGGATACCTACCGTTTCCCTCGATACGATCGAAGTACGTGCACGTCAGGATGGTTGGTACGGCCCGGCGGACCCTACACGCTGGCCACAGCTCTTCCACCCCAAGTACACGCACCTGTGCGTGCTCCCGAACCCACGCATGGGGTCTCCGAGCTTCCGATCTCAGTGCTCGACAACGTCGGTCCAGAGAGTTGGCGACCCAGCAACACCGTCGACGAGCACGGCAACCCCCTCGTCCTCCTCCATCCCGACCGACGTGTTGTCCTCGCAGCCGACCTCGAGTTTCTGCACATCCAGGTGTCCCAATTCATCGCAGAGGATGCGGCGAAATCCGACCGCCGCGGTCCAGAGAACATCCATGCCGCCCTCAAGAACTTCGCGCTCTCCGCTTCCGAGGCGGTTGAACGGATGCGCAGCATTCCCGTCACCTTACAACGCTTCCGGTGGGAGATGCGTGAGTATCAACGCTACTACGCCGAGGCCTCGGCGTACATGGATTTCGTCAACACGTTCAACGCTCGTATGGTCGACACGAAGGTCCACCAGACCGATTCAAGTCTCATGGGAGCCATCTCCGCTGACCCTGCAGTTGTGTCTCGGCTCTACCGCGCTGGGATTCCCGTCTGGTATATCCGTCGCTATTCGCAGCTCGTCCCCGAGCTCAAGATTCAGGAAGTCGTCGAGCCGTCTCTACCGCAGGAGCGCGGTGTCATGATCTTAGAATACGATCCTCCATACCCAACGCAATACGTTGGTCCGCCCGGCCTGGCGCACCTCTCAGCCGTCCACACCTTCGGCATGAGGGTCTACAGCGCTGGCATTCCTGATCCCGGCCCTGCGTCCACTGGTTCCCTCCGTCGTCCTCTCAATCCCGATTCGGCGACCTCGTCCTCTCGCGGCCCTTCCAAGAAGTCGAAGGCTGCCCACAAGGCACCTCCCCCGACTGGTACGTAGGGTTTACCTTCCTACTGTTTCTGTCCTAACCAGATTAACAGGTTCCACCCACACTCCTCCGACCCCGAAGGCGGGACGCGACCACTTTGTGGATGCCGACAGCTCGCTCATACCGCCTCCTATCACGCAGTGGTCGAAGGCCCTCGAGCGGGTCCAAAACGACCCTGCCCGTCTGTCTAAGGACCGTCTCCCGTCCGGACACTACTGTCCTAACCCGGCGACGTTCGCTACTGCGAACAGTCTCGCGCGGTTCTTGGAAACGTGGCTAACCATCCGTCCTGCGTGGCTTGCGCACATGCAGGACGCTGTTTACAGCGACGCCTTGGTTCCGTACAGCAAGCCAATCTGGAATGCGCTCCTAGTGATGACGGACGAACAGCGTCGAACTGCCGCCGCGGCAACTCCTACCTCCGCGGCGAAGTCAGCCAAGCATCGTGTAGAGGCGATGCAGGCGTTTGGTCGCTTCTTCCCCACCGACGACTTCGCTACGCCGTCCACGCTCCAATTCTTCGAGTTCACCGTCAAGACTCCCATCCGCGAGGTCGTACCGAGCTTGGCACGCAAGGTGGTGTGGGAGCTGTACGAGCTCTCGTTCCGCCTCGAACTTGCTGCGGTCGACTTCAAACTGACCCGCCAGGTTTCCACAGGCCGGTATGCCTGGACGCAGCGTCGCGCCGAGATCGCCAAATGCTTTCCGAATGGCTCACTCGTTCTCACTCAATACCCCGCGTCCAACGGAGGGCTGGCTTCTCTCCAGTCCGGAGTTCTCGCGGCGTACGTCGAGCACCTTCGCCGTGTCCTGGCGAAATGGCCGAACGCGTCGTCTCTCCAGCGTACGCTGCGCCCCGAGGACCACCCGAACCTCATACTGGAGGTCGAGCACGACGTGGTGTCGTTTTACTGTCAGGCGTTCTATGACTTGTGTGGGCGCGCTGCAGTAGTTCCCCATCGCCTCCCTGCGGACTAATCGTACATACTTTGTCGTACATCGCTACTCCCTACAACCTATCGTCCCTCACACAATTCCTATCTAGTGATACCGTCGTAGTCTTGCAGTAGCTCTGTACACGGATCTGCCTCGCATTTGTGTAGTATACGTCAGCTTGGTTCGCAGCATTCTCCACGCAAGAATTCATACCTTTCCGGGCAGCAGCCGAATGAAAGTCTCAACGCTGGCTGTAATCTAGCCACCCCCCCCCCCCACCCCGGGCGAGCGTCCCACGGAGTGGTACGACCGACTGCGAATGCTGTCTGCAGCCGTTTGGTCGGACGCTTTACCTGCTCAAGCACCGTCCACCTGGCATGTAGCTCATGCGCACAGATAATGTCAAGGTGTGCTAGCCTGCTCTGCCGTGTCTCGCGCCCTTTCGCGCGACGTCGCTGGGTCTAACCGAGGCCCTATGGTGCGTGCGTCAGGGCGCGGACAACGTCGCAGTTATCCCTGTTTGTCCTTTACTGACTACTCATTGACAGGTTGCATACGTACTGTAGCCATGTTGTTCCGTATAGTAAGTCTACTTGCGCGGTACTCCTCCGGTGCTCATTCCGTTTGGTAAACACGCTCGTCAATCACTATGTGGGGACCGGTATTAGCCCGCGACGCTGCAGCCCTACCGGACTTCGCGTCATCCTTCCATACGTGGACGACGTCAGCTTCCGTCATCCGTTCCTCGCCCCCATTCCATATAAATACTGCCTCTTCGCCTCTCTCCTTCCCTCGTGCCCCTCAAACCATGTCTCTTTCTCAACCGCCTTCGGATGGTGGGTTGTTTACGTTCTCTGCAGTCGTGTTGGCTTACACTGACCCTTCTTCACCCTCTTCCCAGATTACTTCCAGTTCTACAGTACGTCTATCGCTGGTTGTATGCGCTGTGTCCTACTGACTGCTTCCTTTAGGCGACGATCCGGTGCTGCTAGAAGCAGCGGAGCAGTTCGATCCTTCGGGCAAGACATCGGGCGCCCCAACCTCGCCAGCATTGGCCGCTAGCGACCCCGATGTCAAACCAAGCTCGCCGGATCCATCTCCAACTCCTCGGCCCGGTACGATCGGTGGGTCTCCCCGTTCCAAAGACGCAGCAAGCGGCGCCCGCGACAAGATCGCCCCAATTGGTAGGTCTTCTATGTCGCAGTGACGTAGTCTCATTCCTTCTACGTAGACGCCACGGACGTCGTTGTCAACCCCGGTCCCCCGGCGGCGGAGGGCTTGTCAGCAAGAGTCCCAAAGCGGCCGACGAGGGTGTGGAAGATGACACGACCAGCCCACTGAGTGGGACATCACGCCGGCGAAGGCTCTCCCGTTTGAAGACGTAGGATTCCCTGGCTTCCATCCTGTACTCCTACCCTGACACACACGCAGGCAGTCTTGTCGCATGGTTTGCGACCTGTCACTCTCGAAGCTCTGTCCCGCGCTCAAATCTTCGGGGAATCGTTGGAAGGGCCTACTTGGTGGCTGGATGGCGAACTGTTTGACAAGGTACGCGCCACGCCTTGAATTGATCTTTGACGTGTGTGACGTCCTTTGCAGTTCGTTCTTGTCGTCAGAGTCAAACGCTGGACTTACGCCGACGGCTCCATCCACGCGGTCATCGTGGACGACACCCGTCTCTTCCGTGCGATGTGGGATGACGACACTCTCCTCCCAGCGTTGACTGACCCAGTTCCGAAGTACGTCGTACGTCCCGCCTGTAGTGCTTCCCTCACCGTGAATAGGGTCGGCGATCTGGTGATGCTCACCGCCCGTATCGGTTTCGGTCCACCCGGCGCCGGTTATCCCTACGCTTCGCATTACACCGCCCAGCATTTCCTTCACGTCGTCATGTTGTACGTTCAGATTCTTTCGCCCAGATCCGATGCCGCTCGTATTACCTCCGACCTTCAAGCGTACGAGCACATCACCGGCGTATTTGACATCTCCACCGCTTGCGCCGCAGAAACGGTTAGTTCGATCGTCCCATCTTCTCCGGAACCATTTA
>NW_025955639.1:0-17255 GCF_022376445.1 Fomitopsis serialis
AAGCACCATCGCTGCAGAGCCGGCATTGTAGTACGCTAGCGAACGAGATCAGCACCGAGGAATGAGGGCTAAGACAGACGCATACCTTCCCACTTGGCCTTGTCCTGCTCGGGAGTCTCCGAGGGTGTAGCGCTTGCACTTGGGATGTTGCCCAACAGCTCAGGTATAGGCTTGCTGTTGTCGCCGACAGCACTTGGGATCCGCGCGGAGCCATCAAGAATCATACTGAAGTTGGCGCCCATGAAGCGCAGAATCATATCGTGAGTGATATGTGGTGCGTCGAAACCAACCATATGTGACGCGTTGAAGATCTAGCCGTAAGGTCAGAGTCTCGTATGCAGTAGAGGTGTTCAGAACGGACCTTAGCATAAGTGAGGTTCCGTGACGAGACCCAGGTCCCAGCAGATGTTCCGTTGACTGACCATGGTTCTGTCTTGACAGTCTGTCATCGCCCCTATCAGTCCCCTGCCCAGTTCTACGCCGTGATTTTCATACCCCCAAGTCCAGTGGCACCGTTCCACGACATCGCCTGAATGAGGTTCTCAATCCCGACGTAGTTGCAGATGAGGTCTTGGTCGCCAGCAAACAACAAGATCGGTATTTTGGCGAGTACTCTAGGGATGACCGTGATAGCGGATGGAGAGCTGGCTGTGTTGAAGGCATGGTGGATCGTTCCTCTGCACTCTGTCCAGGTTTGCGACGCTTCAGATGCGTGAATGGCGCGTACGACTTCGGGGCGCTGTTCTAAGTGTTAGCACTTCGGCAAGATGTCGCGCAGCGGACTAGCCTACCTGAAGGTAGGTGTACATATGCTTCAAATCTGGTGGCCAGTTCATGCCGCAGGCGGGCGACTCGTCTTGAAGCCGCACGTCGTAGATGTTGAGACACATCTCCTTGCCATTGACTCTGTCCACGTAACGTAACAGTCAGCGACGGGCATTGTTTGCGACAGGACCATATGCTCACTTTCGCGTCTTACTCTTGATGACTTCATGCATGACACCCTCACAGATATTGACCTTGACAGGTTCGTGATCCTTGTGCTTATCCAACTCCTTCATGCAATTGTCCGTCGCTTCCTTCCCGTGCTTCCATTCCTGTTGTGCGCGAGTATGAGTCGCTGAGTTAGCATCACTCAGTAAGATGACTCACATCGGACTTCTCTTCAATTAGGCCATGCTTGACTGCATACTGGAGGAAGGAGGGATACTGGTGACGGCCATCTATCCAGCCATTACCGATCGCTGCTCCGCGTAATGGCATGTTCAATGTGGAGTTTAGGATGGCATCCGCTGCGGAACGGGTAAGTGACATGTCAGTGGCCTGAGCACACGGGTAACAAACCAAAGTATGGTATGTATTGCCCGGCGAAGCTCTCGCCCGCTAAATATGTCTGTATCAGAAATATGAGACCACAGCCGCAAATGACGAACTGATATGACACCTACGTCGACGTCTTTATATTCGGGAAATACATCATAGAAGTTCTTCAAAACTCCACCATGTGTGCTGCCGCCTGTAGGATGTATTAAGACTCTGCTTTGGGTCGAGTAGAAATTGCCACGTACATCGGAGAGTTCATGCAGATAATGGTCTGACGAGGTGTACGAGAAGCCTGCCCCTGCGGGTTGATCGACTGCATGACACGGTAAGACTAGAGTCGACGTGGAAGAGACCGCGACGCACCGTAGACCATAGTCGTGTACTCTTCCCAGCCCCCTTCAATGACATTCAGGCCACCCTTGCCGTCTAGCCGCCAGGGACCAACTTCCATCATTAGACCATCGAAGGATGAGCATCCTGGACCACCCTTTGCTGGTTGTGAGCACACGGAACGTCAATGACATAGTGGGTGTACGGACATTGAACCAGAACATAAGTCGCTCCTTGTCCGCCATTCGCCGATTCTTGATCATGAGAAAGAATAGGTGTGCGGTGACTTCAGTGTCTGGTACATTGGTAGCATTCGGGTCGGACGGTAGATGACCGGAGAACATGTGCAATGGATGATTCACATCTTGGTGCAGCCCGGGTAGGGAACGGACATAGAAGGAGGCTGCTGATGGTACTATTACGGAGTTAGCAGCGTCGGATCCCTTTCATACGCGTGCACTCACCATCTGTAGGTGCTGCAGCAATATGCCAGATGAGCCAGAGTGGCAAGACTGCCCAGAGCAATCTGAGGGGTGACGCGTAGAGCATCCCGCAGTATTCCTCGCACCAAACAGGTCACAGCCGTCGGATCGCCAAGCACAGATGGTCCTTATAGGGTCGTCGTAGGGATCCACGTCAGTTCAAAAAGGAGACATGAACTCAGGCAGATGTGCGACCAGGAGCCTGCGAGCGTTGCACCGCCGCCGTAGAGCACGACCGCACGCTCCCGCGCTACTGCCGGTCGCGTAGGCGCCCATCGCTGAAACACAGCAAACTAAACTGGCGGAAGCAAATATAGAACCGGGGAATTGGATTTCCCTTCAGAGACTTATCGCCTCCTTTCCAGCCCAGGCACGCTTCCTTTCTAGGGCTTATCATCGTAACGCGCACCATGCTGCCTCCGAGGTATTGTCTTGGTCCAGCGGAGCATACGACGTGCTCACCCTTCTCTCTTTTCCTTCACCATGAAGCTTCTACCGGTGCTGTCTGCCTCGCTCGTATTTGCGCTCTCTGCCAGCGCGCAGTACTTCTCCGAAGGATGGAAGCCCGGCCAACCTATAGCAGAGGAGGTCCGCCCGACGCAAGTCTTCCATCGAGTGCAGCAGCCCGTGCCGACGCAGGAGGGCAAGGCGCCTGGATTCAGCTTCAAGAACGTGCTCACGTCTGGACCGGTGGACTTTATTGCGTCCAAGATGGGCGTGAACATGACGGAGAAGCTTGCGCAGGCGGAGGCACTGGCAGAGTCAGAAATATGGGATCCGCGGATACCCCTAATCACGGATGGCAACTATGGAGAGGTCATTGTGGAGGAACCGCTGACGCTAGAGGAGGAGGCTGAGCGTGTATGGTTCCTGGTAATGTGCGCGCAACGTCCTCAGACTGTAAATGCTGGCTAAGACTGCTGTAGCTCGGTTTCGAAGGGCGGGAAGAACGCCCTCTCCCAGAAACTCGACGACTCCTTCGATAAGGCTTTCAACGAATCCGTCATTGCTGGTGACCTGCCAAACGTCCGCTGGGGACGCGTGGATTACCTCAATGTCACGTATATCACGACGAAATGGTCAATCTGGCAGTGAGTCTAGGCAGTATTGCATTCCCGTCTTGGTCCTGACCTCCGTGACATGAAGGGCACCATACTTGGTCGTCTTGACCGAGCGCGGGCAGACGTTACGTTTCTACAAGACAAATGTTGTCAGGCTTGAGCCAGAGATGCTTCGTGATTTCCTCCTCCAGGAGAGATGGCGCGACAACCAGCCGTGGGACTCGCCTTTCGCTCCCGGCGGATCCTGGTACGTTTGATTCCCTCAGGCTCCAGTTTCGTTATTGACGCGTCTGTAATAGGGAACCTGCCTTGCACCATTTCAGCTTGGCTCTCAAGCGCTTTTACGAGTTCCTCATCCTCTTCCCCAAATGGGTCCTCATGATTGCCTCTGGTGCAATTGCCAACCTCGTGATGAAAGCGATGCACCATAATGCGGGAACTGACCAGCCGCCGCCGAGGAAGATTGAGAGTGGGACTCCACAGGATGCTGCTCCTCCCCCCGAGACGACGGCTATTACAACCGAGACGACTGACACGAAATCATCCCCTTCGAAGAGCAAAGGGAGGCGCAAAAATGCAAAGAAGTAGATTACCGCTTATTTATGCCGTGTGGAGTAGATCTAGCATCATCTCATTTATCACTGTATGTAAGTTGGGAGTTGGTTGTGAGAGGCGAATCCAATGTGTCATTAATGCATCTAGTGCGAGGGTAGAGGGCCATCCGAGAATAGCGACAATGCTGAGCTTGAAGTTTACTCCTTGAACGGGTATTCAAACTTCGGCTGGTCCTTGCGTCTCCAGAGCTTTTTCCTGTAAATTGCATCAGTTAGAGGACGGCGGGGTGATGATGGACGAGCACTTGCTTCTTCTTGCTCGCCAAATGCTCAGCAAAGACTTCCACGCAGTGCTTCGCCTTGAACTCGCGAATGAAGCGCGGGTCCCAGAGCTCGCTTGCTATGCCAAGGTCCTTGCAGCAGCGCATCAAAGCATTGCTCTTGCATGCCTCAGTCGCCGTTGGTATCCCGTTGGGATCGAAGTATTCCTGTTCTCCTCGTGCAATAGCGACGAGCCTGAGAAAAAACATTAGTTCGGGAAAGAGGATGTACGCAAGGGACAGCTAACCTTCCGAGGCAGACAAGAGCATACTCTCTGCTCACGATCTTAGGTCCGACATGTGTCTCGCTTCGCGGAGCAAGGCCCCAGCCACCTGGGCCGAACGCCTTATTGAGCACGCGCCGGTACTTGATTTCCGGCAGGTATATGAGACCATCTACAGACGGAATTATTCATTGGCGCGGGAGGAAACAAGCACGACATGCATACCTGGCTTGATCTCCACGTCAAGTGGTTCAATGGGAGCCAGCAGAACGTCCGCAACCTCCCTGGAGAACGCCTGAGTCGAGAGACCAAAATAGCTCTTCGACCAGTCGGTAGGAGTACCGTCTGAGAGAGGCTGTGTATCTGGCTCAGAACCGAGTGGCGAAGGTGCGATAGTCGAAGCGAGGACCGAGGACGAGGGGACGCTCTCTGGCGGCGTAGACAGCTCTTCCGGCGGTATATCATCGACGACCACGGGGTCCGCTTTGCCAGCACTTGGACTGGGTGTCGCCGGCCTTCCCGTGCTCGTGCTAGCATTCGCTGCGGGAAACTTGGGGCGGGACGGATATGCTTTCGGCGTTGTCTTTGTGACCGGGGTGAACGGCTTGCCCGTAGAGTACGCCCTCGTGGAAAGCCTACAGGAGGATACTGTACCACAAAGCCGTCTAGCAGCAAAATGGGTAGCCATTTTGAATGTTAGGAAGGATGAAGAGAAGGTCAACGAGGTACTTATGTGCTCGGTGGCTTGCCAGTGGCCCGGCGCAGATGTGACGCGCGACTGAACGCGTTATGTCACGCGACGGCGCGTTCTCCGCGTGGGCGCCTACGCGTTCCTTGACCTTTCCGACTCGCCGCCGCTGACCTTCAAGTTTAGCCAGTACTATCACAGCAGTCGCAGCGGACTCTCGCTCTATTAGCAGTCTATAACTCATCAAATCACATATTTTCAGCTGCTTTACCAACTGGCATGTATCCGTCTGTCTCTGGAGGGCCCTCCCGGGCAAGGAACGTGCAGCCCTCTAACGCAGACTCCGGGCTTTCTGCGTCCTCCAGTGCCCCTGTAGTCACCCGTCCAGCATCTGGGTCTTCCCTGCGTCCATCAACCAATGCTCCAATTAGACCTTCATCAAGTGCACCTACGGTGAACGGGACCTCACGAGGTTCGTCTGGCCCAACATCTGCAAGACCGGCTTCAAGTCTGTCCGCGGTACGACCAGCTTCAAGCTTGTCAGCTGTACGGCCTGCGTCGAGCTTGTCGACGCGACCAAGCTCTCGACTTACCCAAAGACCTGGCTCCCGTCTATCCCAACGTCCCATCTCGCGGCAATCGACGCGTCTGGTGCCTTTCTACCAGACCCTGGTCACACAAGTGACGGGCCTCACTGCTGAGACCGACCACGATAATTTTCGGATGGCTGTTGAGTTTGTCTCGAAGAATCTTGATCTGACTGCGAGGCCATCGGGGAATGTGGACCAGAAAGCGATGGACAGGCACATCCGAGGGTGAGCTGGCCACTACCGGCCTCCATGGGCTCTTGACAGAGAGCCATAGACATGTACAGAAAGCCCGAGTCAACTCCCATGACGTGCTGGCAGATGCCCTTGAAGCTGTACATCGGACGCTGAAGACGCAGGCGGAACAAAATAATGATCTCGACTCAGAAATCAAGGTGAATTTGCAGGCGTAGTATGTACGCATACATGTACTGACATACCATAGACGTCTCGCTTCCCCACACACCTGCAACTCTTGGTATGTTCATCGAGTTAACAGTAGGTCATTGCATTGTAGTTGAAGAGCGTTTTAGGTCGCACTTTCGAACGCGCCGGACGAGACCACTCTGAAGCGCGCACAAGATTATTTGGATGGGCTCAGTAATCCCAAAGAATTGGCTCCAGGTCTTACCTGGGAAACTATTCTTGCTGAGGAACCATTCGAAGGAGATCACTGGGAGGGCATCTATCCCCGAGGCACCGATGATCACCTCGATACGCACAGTGGTGGTAGCACACCTTCTCTGTCGCCATGGGACGACTCGGATCTGGACGGATCCCTGTCCTCGTCGGAGGTCCTCGACCCCACGGAGGACGGGCAACCTGATCAAGAAGCTGGCGCTGAGAAACTGCGTTTCCCTCCTGCTGCGTACCGTCATCGGCAAGACGTTGAGGATCTGCAAGCCCGGCAGTACTGGCGTCCAGGATGGCGGACGGATGCCCCGATCGCTCGAGCTTTCAATGTAGGCGATGCCTCAACCTTAGGTAGGTACCTTGTTGTCAATACAAGAAGACGTCTGACGTGCACTGGCAGGCCCTACGATGTACCGAGTCCTTGGAAGTCAGAACACGAACGAGTTTGCTGGACCATCAACACAGGTATGTATCGCTATCGTACCTATCTGACGTGCCGTATTCAGTAGTTGCCAGAGATATATACATGAGCACGATGCGGTTCGTGAGGTCCTCATGGCCCTCCAGGGAGATCGGAATATGATCCTGGAATGGTCGACGAGCGGGAAGCACGCATTCTCGTTTATCGTGAGTAGATCCTATGGTTTCGTTGGGTTACTTTACTGACAAGCAGTACTACAGCCTATGGAGAAGCTGCAGCTACTTCACTTGACTGCAGGTGCTCAAGCTTCTATCTTGACCTCCTTCGCTCAGCTAGCAACTACGCTGCAACACCTGCGGAAGTTCGTTTCCGCGATCTATTCAAAAGCCGGGAAAGACGACAAGGCCTCAGACAGGCCTATGCATCTCCTCAACATATATCGTCAAAGCACACTTACTCTCGAGGCCTTCTCAGCGGCGGTCGACGGCCAACTCCGAGCCTTCAACACATGGTGTGCTGCCAAGGAAGAGGACATCTCCCGCGCTCAAGCAGGGGTCGGCGAACCACTCGTCGTAAGCTTCCTCAGCCTGGACAAGGCGGTCAGAGATACCTTCTCCGATGCGTTCGCCGTCATCCTCGACGTCCTTCGCGAGGTCACACGGCGCGCATGGCGGACTGCTGATACGGTGGTCGATATATGGACGCTCCCGGAGCTTCCCATGAAGATGTCGCCCTTTACATTCGGTGCATTATTGCTTGACTCGCTCCTTGTTACCGTCCAAGAGCATGTCTCGATGGGGGATTACGTCTCGGCCGACGCTCTCATGCAAGTATTCAGCGAGTCCGCAGAGCCGATGTGGAGCATGGTAGGCCGCTGGATGAAAGACGGTATGCCCGTACGGGAGATCACCTCGCACCAGAACAGTCGCCTCTCTGATTTGGACGAGGAGTTCTTCGTTGAAGACAACGAACTCCCGTTACTTGACCCTGACTTTTGGACGGATGGATTCGTGCTGCGGGAGGAAAGTGGGGAAGGTGAGGGAGCAAGGCGAACGGCGGTCCCTGTGTTCCTCAGCAGTGTGGCAAAAAGCGTTCTGGATGCCGGCAAAGCTGTCGGGTTACTCCGCGTGCTGGATATTGCGGTGCTGCTGGATCGCAATGCACCTGGATCCTGGATGGCAAAGTGGCCGACATTCTCCGCGTCACTCAGTGAAGCGAGACATGCAAGGAATGGCGAAGACACCAGTCCTTTGGCGTCGAGGTTACTCTTCACGTCTACAGAAGAGCTCTCTCAAGCTCTGCATGATGCCGTGTGGCCACACAGTTCTTTGGCACAAGAAACATTGCAAAGGGTACTGGTGGAAGAGTGCGACTTGATGCTACACCTCTCGGCGATCGAAAACGTCTGCTTGATGCGTAGAGGGGACGCTATGTCTCACTTCATTGACATCTTATTTACAAAGGTAAGAGGATTGAGTGGAATGTCATGCATGACATTGATTCTCAAGTCTCATGCATGATAGATGGATTCTAGGCAGGCATGGAATGATTTCCACTTCCTGAATACCGCTTTTCATGACGTCGCGGAGGCTGGGACACACCGCTGGATCGAAACATCTCTCGTGCGCTTCTCGCACAGAGGCAGCAAGGACAAATCTGTCACACGGACGGTCCGAGCATTCGAGGGATTCTCACTCGAATACGCCGTCCCCTTCCCTTTGACTTACGTCTTCGGACCGAAGGCTATGCAGACGTACTCTTCTATCTTCACTTTCGTGCTGCAGATACGGCGAGCGAAGAGCGTGCTCGAACGCATCCTTGTTCGGGGTGGAATTGGGAGCACGTCGCATCTGGCGAGCGAAATGAAGGTATTCTATGCCATGCGGAGCAAGCTATCGTGGTTTGTGAAGTGAGTCCACCCTCACTGGCGTACCGATTCGACGGTATTCATGCGATTATCAGCACGCTGCTGAACTTTGTAGCGACGAATGTGAGTACTGGCATTCGATCGAGAGGTCGATTCTAATACGTCAAAAGGTCTTGCATGCGGAAGTACTCAGTTTCCACAAAGACTTCCGGCAAACCAAATCACTAAACGACATGATCCGACTACACGACGAACAGTGAGTATGACTGTCAGATTCGGCTTATCGCCCTATAACACAGTATTCTCGTAGCCTTGCCAAAGTAGAAAGCCGATGCCTTCTGCAGCGTAATGTCAGCCTTCCATAATGCGATGCGTCTTGAGTTCCATCCTGATATCTTTATCTAGACCGCCGCCCTACAACGTGCAATCATATCAATTCTCGACATGTCTATTCACTTCAGCGATTGCTTTGTCGCCTTCGCTGGGGACACGACGCACGACATCTCGCGGCACTCGTTGATCATTACGAAGCGCCATCGCAGTCGTCGTGCGAGACGTCAAAGGAGAAACGTCATCGGATTCTCGCAGATCTCACAAGAGGATGCCGATGACAGCTCGGAGAGTGATTCGGACCTCGACAACGACCCGCTGGCGGCGAATGCCCCGGAGCCGTCGTTCTCCATGGGTGCGTCGACGATGTCGGCACCCGACGAGAGCTTCGTCGATCGGCTGGACAAGATGTCGTCAGAGTTGGACGCTCTGGTGCGGTTCATCAGACGAGGGGTGGAGAGTTTGGCAGCAGGATCTGGCGAGGCCGCGCCGGCGTTCGGTGTATTTGCTTTCGCATTGGAGGACTGGGATAGGTAAACATACGGTGAGCATTGTAGAAGCATATGTGAATTGTAACGCTACACAATTAGGTCGGCTACGAAAGCATAACGGCTACAGATGAGAATGTTGAGGTGCACAAGTACAAGAAAATGATACAGGTGACGTGGATGAAAGAAAGTGGCAAGGGGATATATATCACGCAACCTCGTTCAGACGACGCTCCGGCCGCCCCTCCTGTCCACTCGCCTGTTGATTCCTCCGAGCAAGATCTTGATGATGACTTCTGCGCTAAGTTCGCCACCTGTGTAAGGTGTGGTATCGACGATGTCTCGGATACCATAATTCTGGCCCAGACCATTGTCGAGCTCGTTGAGGAATTCAGTGGCGTCACGACTGTTCCCGATCTGTACGAACTGTATGCCGACCTGCACATCGACGTAAGTCAAGACCATGGAGGGTGTACCAACGGTACCACTGACCTGCGTAAGCGGGAAGTTATGGGCATCCAGTCTTCGGGCAGCTGCCACAATGACAGCTTCTGGATCGTCAGCTTCCAAGGAGAGATGATGAGCTTTGGCCATGTTCAGTGAGAATTCAAACTTACTTGCAGCACCGTCTGTGATGATGATGTAGTTGACTGGCTTGATGCCCTTCATCAGGGAGTTGTCCCCCTCGTCGGCTCGCGCCTTGGCCTTATCCAAGCTGTCGAGATAATATAGGAGCAGACTCTCGAGCTTCTCGCCGATAGGTGTAATCCCTCCGGGCCGGACTGTATCGAATAGCCGTCGGACGAATGCTGGGTCCTACGAGTGGTCAGGTTGAGTGGATACAGAATCACCAAGACCATGGAGATGTGCGTACATTCATGTTGGTCCCGACATGCTTGCTATTCAGGAAGCAAACGTCGATGCCATCGGTGTCATATTTCGACGCGATTCCCGCTAATGCTGCCAACGCTTCGCGAGCCTGTCTTGCCATAAGCGGGCCGTCCGCCGCAGACTTCGTGACTGAACGCACCTCTTTCCACCGGCTACCTGCCATTGACCCAGAGTCATCAACTATGATGACAGTGTTGTACTTGCGCAGCGTTTCCAGCGCATCCTCCACACTGTTCTGGCGCATCGGCCTGCGCAGAGCTTCCATGCGGTCTGCCGCAGACATCGGCGGCACCCCCTCCGGAGCCCGTACATTTGCCACGCTCGCGAACGACCTCCGTCTTCCCTGGACCCCAGATTGTGGTACTGCCAGTGTGTTTGGACTGGGCGCACCGGACGACATCGCCACTTCGTACGGCGGTGGCGCAGAGTCGCGGTTCCGCGTAGACAATGCAGCTACAGCGGACCTGCTCCGTCGATGTGCATTCTGGGAAGGAGCGGCCAGATAGCCTGGGGTGTGCGATACCTGCGCGGAAGCATGTCTGTGCACATGAGATGCGCCACTGGGGGTTCCGTAGTACTGATCCTGCTTAATGCCCGGATCTGCGTTGGAGGCGAGGGCCTTTGGTTTGGATATCGAGTCCGATCTGTCAAAGGTGCCTTGTTTGGACGATCTTGAATGTTGGTTGCCCATGGTGGTTCAGCGGGTGGGCGCGCGACGGCGGACTGTTTGTGAGCGCACCCAGCGGCATGCTTATAAGAAATCAGGCCTCAGGAGTCAAAGCGGTACAGGATCAAGGCGCCTGTTCGAATTTCTTGACATGCCTTGAACACCACTGGCAGGTGGGTCTTCAGGTGGACGAAGCGTACACCGGAGAATGCACAGCACCTTTGAATGTTCATCCGAGGCGGGTGGAAAGGAGGTGGCTGTGGCTAAGTAGTCTAGATATGAGGTGCGTTTCTCATTCGAATTTACCAAAGCTGTCCGACCGGAAGCTTGTCTAGATAACGTTGATGGCGGTGCTCAGGCTCAGTACATAGATCCACCCAATCTCTTTCTCATCAACAGCAATCGAGCAGCAACCGACGCATATGGGTGCTCTAATGTCACTGCCATTATTGACATAGTGACAGGGATCCGGACAAGTCGCGTACACAAAGCACTCTCTACTAGTACAACAGAGCATAAGGCGATGGCCGTTCCGCCAGACTTGGGAAAGCCTTCACAGCAGACAAGACAACCATCTGCTTTTCGTGAGAGAGGTATCCCTTCATGAAGCCCTTGTATATCTGGTTCGCAACAAAGCACTCCGCCTCCTCAAGTGAGACGTCCATGCCTGCTATCTGTAGCGATGAATGAAACATCGCCACAGGTATTCTCGTGCCTTTCGAGGACGCGATCCACCTGGATACATCCCAGGCCCACCACGACAAGACACCGGTCCGGATCAGCGGTCGTCAGTACAGTGCATATATGCAAGAGAAGTCGAAGAGCACGCACACTTTGCGGAACAGCCCTCGAATGCAGAGCTCTCGGGCCTTTTCGAGCGTCAGGTACAAGTTTAGGTCCACTAGCCGTCGTTCGCACTGGTCCAAGGCTGAATCATATGCACGAATGTCACCGGTTCGGACCGCTCTGATGAAGGGTGTGAACAGGTCGTCGAGCACCGGAAACCGGTCAAGTAGCTCGCGGGATGGTAAGTGGCCCCGTAGGATGCGCAGTGGAATCAGGTATGTCAGTACCCTCCTGGAAGCAAAGTCAGCAAGTGGACGACGTCAAGCACCGGTGCCGCTTACTCCTGATTTGCACGCGCTTTTGTGTAGCAGTTATAGAAAGCCAGTGTCAGTTCCTGTTCGGCCTGCCAAGGACGGGATGTCAATCAGTGGAATAATGTGGTTTCCTACCGCCCAGGACTGACTTTGGCGAAGTCTTCATTCAGGAAACTAAGCATGCCAATATAATATCGATATGTTACCTGCAAATTGTGAGTCCGTGGTCAGTTGTACGAGAACGCCGTACGCACTTGATGTGATCGTGGATATGCGGACAAAGATGGGATGTCGGGGTTTGCATTGATTGCTCGAAGAATGTTCTTCGCGAGCGATATGCGTTTCACCTGAGCGCATCGCAGACCACAGTTTCAGGTAAGGGGTCCTAGACATTGAGAACCGCACTGTGTTGCGTACCCGGAAGTAGCATTTCAGGATCAGTCCAACAACATAGTACACGCCCCATTTGCGCGACTCGGCATATGGCGACATCCTGCGGTAGACTGGATGAACGATTATGCAAAATAGGGTCTGGAGTATGAAGCTTGCCTGTCTGTTACACAGCTCGAGAATGCCTTGCTAATTATACGCGCAGCTTCTTCCATGTTAGCGGTACCCTCCTGCCCTCTTGAACTTGCATCTAGGTCTGCCTACACACATATGCTCAGACATGCCAGCAGTAGCAAAATGAACACTCACATCGAAAGCCAAGTCTCGTAAGTCCCGTAGGATCGAAAACAACGCAGGCAATGTCCATCCACTATTTGTTGCAAAGTACCGAAGGAAGGAGCTACGCGCCACAACGCATTAGCGAGCGCCACGACTGCTTGGGCCACAACACTCACTTGACGAGCGTACATTCCTCCTTGAACGCTTCTGCAGCACGCCGCTTCGCGCAGTGATTTACGACTAGCACGTACTGTATCGCAATCTCGTCCCACGGGCCCTCCATACTTCCTTCATAGTACGATAGGGATTGCCTCTGAGCTTCTACAAGTGAGTAATGCACCACATGCACCGGCGTTGGGTGCGTACCGTTGGGTTCTTGAATTCCTTCACCAGCTGCTTGCCATGGTCACTTGTGGGCTTCAATAGATACGCAAGTTCAGGCCCTTTTTCTTCGCGCAATGCCTGCGCTATTTGCGTCAGGAACACTGCGAATCTAGCGGAAGTCATGTTGAAGGTTGTGCAGCGGACTGGAACGAAGGGCCAAATCTGTAACTGACCGGTCACGTGGGACGCGTCAGGCGCATCATTGCGCGTCGGCGCCTGTCACGGTGCCACTTACGCGTCTCCGGATGCTCGCCGCGGATGCCCTGGACAAGCCTCAGAACACTGCGAATGAGTATCGTACGGCAAGCTATACAACCTGGATCATATTCTGGTCGCAATTGAACTGAACAGGCATATGTGAATGAAGGGTCACATACTTTGTGGCGTAGTACGCCGTATTACTTACCACGGAGGTCCAAGAGCGCGCGCGGCGCGGGGCCGGTCACCTCCGTATCGATTCGAACTCAAGGACACGATAGATTTCATCATACACCACGCCAAAATGACGATATGTCACTGCATGGGCTTTGGCTTTGCAGCTTATATAGCATCCCTTCGGCCATGGTTCCTCTGTACCCGTCTCAGCCCGTCATCTCCTCACCATGGCCCTGCAACCGTCTCTTCGCCCCCTCATCATCGCAGGCAGTCCCAATGCTCCTCATACCCTGGACATCTTCTGTAAGCACAGCAGAACACTTCCGGAAGTGCGCGAACTCATGCTGGGTGGCCAGTGGACTACGTGTGCCCCTTTTCGGCCAAGCTATCTCTCGCCATTGACAGCGTCCTGAAACCCCTCTTGGACTCTGGAGGCAAGTACGACGGCAAGGTCAAGGTCATCTTCAGGCCGCAGGTGCAGCCGTGGCATTCCAGTTCTACCTTCGTGCACGAGGCCGGTCTCGCGGTCAGTACACTCACGAAACACTCTAGAAGTCATACTGAGACGATGCCCCAGGTCGCTCGTGTAGCTCCACAGAGTTTCTGGACGTTCTCTCTGGCTGTGAGACACAGAGCCTTGGTTCTGAACACGCTCAACCGAGACTAACCAATTCGCGAGACAGCTATTCAAGCAGCAGGGAGAATACTTCGACATCCCCACCTCCAACTTGACCCCCGTACAAATCCGAGCGAAGCTCGCTGAGCTTGTCAGCCAGACCGTTGGTGCAGACAAGACATCCCATTCAAGGATCTCTTGGCGTTGAAGTCGACGCCGAACGGTGGTGTAGACGTGACCGACGACTTGAAGTACACGAGTGAGTCGCACCACAGAAGTCCGAGCGCTGTCGGTGAGATTCATGCCTGCCATCCACAGTCAAGTTCTCCAGACAGAACGGAATCCACGTCTCGCCGACGGTACTCTGGGACGGTATCGTCGCGAACGAGGTCTCGAGCTCTTGGGGCGAGAAAGAGTGGACCGAGTTCCTGGAGAAGAAAGTCCTTGTCTAGACCGAGGCTGATTACGCCTGTTAGATTAGCGAGCGAAGTGTACCAATACAACTGTACGTGTAACGGATCATCAGGCTACTCCCCTTGAGTAACCTGAGAAGCATCGCTCTCGTGGCTTTTGCATCTGCCCTTCCTTTACTCGACTTCATGACACGGCCGAGAATCTTGTTGAGCACGTTGACGTTCCCGCCACGCACGACATCCGCCTCTTGGGGCAGAGCAGCAATCGCCTCGGCGCACCACTGCTGTAGGGCCGCACTATCGTCGCCGGCGGCCAGGAGGGACAGCCCGCTCGCTAGTTCCGATGGTGTCTGACTGGAAGGTTTGTCCAGCATGTATCGAAGGAGCGTCTTTCCTGCCGTCCCTGAGAAGATGAATCAGTAAGACTTCGCTGCAAGTCTCTTCGGCGAAGTAGCACCAACCAGTGAGCTTCCCGCTCTGCACCAAGTCGATCAGTCCGCCCATTTGTTCGGCACTGATGGGATTTTGAAGAAGGGTTCGTTGCGGAAGGCCAATTGTCCCAGCAGCTCATGCGTTATCCTGGCACGAAGATCATCTAGACACCGTGTGCCCAATGCAACTCCCATGACTCACCAATTGACGACGACCTTGGGATCACGACCGCGCGAGACCTGGTCGAAATATGCGATGGGACCCGGGCCTAGTTCTCCGTCAAACTTGACCTCCCTGCCGGAGTTGACGTCCATGAGGACATCAGCGTCCCTCCTCAATAACCCCATTTCCACTAGACGAGCTATTGTTGCGTCAGGAAGCTCTGGCATATCTGTCCGGATGCGCGAGATGTATGCCTATTACTCATTTCGATCAGTAGCCGGGAAGTTCTGCATGGGAAAGGGTAATCGTACCTCGTCGAGGAGCAAAGGCGGCAGATTCGGGTCTGGCATATACCTGTAGTCAGGAGCATCTTCCTTGCTTCGTAATGAATACGTTTCGGCCGCGTCTTCGTTGAACCCACGCGTCTCCTGTGAGACAGACCCCCGCTCTCCAATAGGTCGATCTGGCGACGGACTTCCGAAGCTATTCATCCATGAATGAGCAGATTGTTGTCATGTGGATATTTGAGAGAAGCATACTAATGGCGACCATGATGAACTTCACACTGTTGAGGTTCTTGACTTCACAACGCGTGCCGGCAGGCTCGCCTCGCTTGTTGACAGAGACGTTGACGTCGCAACGTAAGGACCCCTGAGACGCGTCACGAAGTGGACATTCTAGATGTTAATAAGAACGCACCTGTTCCATGTTCCCGTCGCTAGAGCCGACGGCGCGCAGCAATGCCTGGAGGGCGCGTACGTACCGTCCAGCTTCCTCTGGTGACCTGCAGACGTTGAGCTTTGCGAAAATTCGGAGACACGGCGGACTGACCGTATGTCGGGTTCAGAGACTATCTCCATAAGACCAGCTCCGGCGCGGCTCAGATCAATAGCAGATTCTTTTCGTCTTGGGTCATACGTAGATTTCCCGGTGTCCTGGGCTGCTAGTTTATGCTTGTTCATGCGGTGGACACAACATATAGCATACCTGCTCGAGCTGAATCTGCTTGATACGGACATACGTCTGGTCTCTCTCGAGCTCAAGGCGGCCATCCGTAGCAAATGGTGCTTCCACAAAGCAAAACCTCAGATTCAGATCAATGAAGGACGTGAGGCTGCTCACCGTAGTGCTGGGTGATTTGGTACCCCGACGGTAGGTCAGCATAGAAGTAGTGTTTGCGGTCGAACGCAGAACGACGCTGCACATCGGCATTCAGTGCGAGCGCGGTCCTCACACCGAGCTCAACGCATTTCGGGTTCAAACGCTGTGGCAAAATAGTCAACGAATGCATTCCATTACACTGGGAGACGCGTGGATACAGGTAATGTTCCCGGAAACGCGGCATCAAAGGGAGATACGGAGGTGTTGGCCGGCAAGTTATAATCTGGTGTCCACGCATCTTCAACACCGTTGGAGTCAGTCCTGAGGGTTTCGAGGACAATGCTGGCTATGCTGACCAGAGAACAGCTTCACTCTCGACTTGATCTGCGCGTGGACCTCGATGCCCACTACGACGTCCCAGCCTGGCCATCTAGGATCGTCCCTCACACGCGCGGTGGAAAAGCGGGCACGTCTTATGCAAGGCGGGAGAGTCGCGAGCTTCCTGGCATGAGCCAGCATGAGAAGGCAGGATAGCTTAGGCGCCCATGGATGGTACAAGCTCCTTCGGGAGTTGCCGTCGACGCCGTTCCTTTCCCAGTTTGTCAGACAAGACCGGCGAGAGGCCAGCATACTCCTGCCTTCTACCACCACTTGCTTTCATTCGACACACGCCTCCTGGGAGCTGCGCAATGTCGACAACAGACGGGCAAGTCTGCGCGCTGGGCTGCATGAAGTCCGCGGAACTGAAACACGGCTGTACAGATACTTGGGCGTAACCCAGCCCATCTCAACGAACGAATCGAACGAGAGGGAGAAGGAGGTGACTATCACCCTTATGGAGGAGCTCAGGAGGCAAGGCACTTTCGAGAGCGAAGAAGAGGCTAGATCCAGGTACGTGTTTTTGTATGCTGGTTGTCAACTTCGTTCCGCCGCATCGGAGCCACAGAGTACATCCCCTCCGTGCATAGCTGTTATCTAGGCTTCGTACTGCAGTAGCAGGTCGGCAACTGCTGCACGGGCTGTTGCGCATGCTCCGAGCTTCATCCCGTTCTTGCGATTTGCCCACAACCACCCAACGTCCATCGGAATATACTGACCAATGCCGCCGCTTCAAATTGTCAACAGAGAAATCGTACT